>NW_026714676.1:0-32140 GCF_029784015.1 Lycium ferocissimum | reverse complement strand
TACCATGGTCGGGTATGATACTGTTATAAGTATAAATGTATGAAGCGGAAGGTTCCCATTAGAAAGAGGGTAAGTAAATACGATGAACGATGCTAGAGGTATAAATGGCTCTATCCTCCCAAGACTCTCTATCTTATATCATTTCTCATGCTTCCATTATGCTATTGATTATGCTTTACATACTCAGTACATTATTTGTACTGACGTCCTTTTATTTGTGGACGCTGCGTCATGCCCGCAGGTGGACAGGGAGATAGACTTGACCCATAGATTGCTTGTTCAGAGACTGCATAGAGGAGCTCCATTTGATTCGGGGCCGCAGCTGTTGGTACTATTCTTTTGTGTATATACATATGGGCATGGCGGGGTCCTGTCCCGTCCTTATGATGATGTTCATACTCTTCTTAGAGGCTCGTAGACAGTCATTTTTAGTAGATGTCTTTTGCCTTATCGGCTCATATTTTGGTATATTATTTTGTTAGCCTCATCGGCTTGTGTATATGCATACGGGCGTAGTTGTGATGTTGATAATAAAAAGTGTTTTAGCCGTTGGGAATGGTATTATTGAGGCATAGAGTTTGTTGATAAGCCATGTGGCTCACCTAGGCATGAATGTGAATATACGATGAGAGGTGCCCGGTGGGTTAGCTCCGGGTGCCCGTCATGACCCTCTGGTTGGGTCGTGACATACGTCTCACACAAATAATGAGGAATAACATCAAGAAGAAGAAATATAAACGGTCAAGAAATGTATAAACATATACTTAAAAATTTAAGGCTACAACAGATGCTAACACATAAAAGCATTTTTCAGTGTTGTTGAGTAGAAAGAGATGATGGCATAAAACTCAATAGGAGAGGGTGTATTTTAAATATTTCAATTGAAGAACCAACCCAGGAAAGTCATATATGGGAGAAGCAGACTAAGTAAAATAATTTATTGATATTTTCAATTAATTGAATTATAATACTTTCTATAGTGAAAATTTCATAATTCTATTACTAAAAGGTACTCTCTCTGTCCTAATTTATGTGACATAGTTTGACTAGGCACAAAGTTTAAAAAAGAAAGGAATTTGTTTTGAAACTTGTGGTCTAAAACAAGTCATAGATATTTGTGTGGATTTAAATCATTTCATTAAAGGTAAAAGGGGAAGTTTCAAGTTAAATAATTTCTAAACATAAAAATATATCATTCTTTTTTAGACAGACTAAAAAGAAAAGTGTGGTACTATTTTTTGTGTTGGGCCCGTGCTAGCACGGGCTTTCATCATCTAGTAACAAAAGAATGTGGGGTGACTCGAGGTTGTGTCAAACAAGAACATTTTATTTTATTGGGCTACAACCTGAGTACTCAATGAACTAGGTCCTTTGAGTAACTATGTAGAAGGAAAATTGTGGAAGTATAAATCAACACAAGTTAGCGCGAAAAGCTCCTTGTTCAACCGAGGAAAAACCACGACCTACCTCTATTGGAATTTGGCCAAACTTTCACGAAACACGGGCGACTTGTTGAAGATTACCATGACTTGTACAGTGATGCAAGATTAAGAACGAAAATATAATAAAAGCGCAAGAAAAGAAAAGGATAGATAATTTGGCACAACTCAAGACCCAATTTAGCAACCAAAGTTATAGAAAACTAAGTCCTCTAAATTAAGAACAAAAGAAACATCAAATTCCTATGAAGACCTCAGGGATTTGACTCCCAAGCAACCTTTCCTCTCAACAATTACATAATCAAAGGCTTCACAAGCTCTCAACTCTCAATAGTTTTACAATAGCAAATATAAATAGTCAAAATAATCTAAGTCTTCCAAATGAAATAAACTCCTATTTATACTAGAAATATAAAGAAGACAACTAAGTTATTACACTACTACCCTTAATGAAGTAAGGGCCTTGTTTGGGTGTCTTCTTTAGAACTTGAAATTGCAAATTCTCAAGTAATAGCCACATTGCAAGCATGTCCATCTTCAACACTCTTCTCCAAACCGTCCTCCCATGCTATCATGAATACTTAAAATCCCCTAGAAGGCTCTGGAGTGTACTCAAGTACGTCTCTCCTCTTGAACAACCCTTGCATAGCTTGAAATTCCCTTGCTTGGCTCCTTGTGAACGGTCTTGATGCAACTCGGATTGTATCATTCTCCCCATCTCGAAAAGAATTTGTCCTCAAATTTAAGGGGTCATCATCTGATACGATCCCAAAGAGCACACATGATTCAAGATCCTTCACCCGAGGCCAAGCCAAAGAATTCCAAGCCTTACAAGCCATGATGATGCAAAGAGAGGCGTTGGAGACCTTTAAGGAGATTCATAGGAGATCGTATGTCGTGTGGATGATTGCTTGGTCGCGTAGAGTGAAGATGAGATAGAAGGGAACGATGGTGGCTAGGAGCGCAAAGAGGCTATTCTCAAAATTCAAGTCATCATCCCTAAAAAAGACTACCAAACAAGACTCTTACTTCATTAGAGGTACTATTGTAATAACTAGTCTAGTCTTCTTTAGCTAGTTAGTATAAATACTAGCCTTAGTTTATTTCATTATGTAGCTTATGCATTATGAGTTTATTTTATTAGGTAGCTTATGCATTATGATGAGATATATACTCTTGTTGAGTGATAGATTGTTTAGCTAGGATTAGCTTTAGTTAGTGATAGATAATGGTGGATTCCATTGTTGGTTTTGAACCTCATTTCCATTGATTTCATAAAGAGTTGTTCATTTGTGGATTCAATTGGATTTCTCATGCCTTGAATTCAAATAGTTTAGGTTCTCTTGGTTGAATACAATTGGAAGGGTCTAGGTTTGATATATCTAGGTTTGTCCATAGATTCATTATCATTAGGGTCTAGCTTCTCTCCCTCTTTTCTCATCCCCTTTTCTTCAATTTCTTGTTATCCTTTAATTCCACATTTTAGGTATTAATTTGGTGTTTCCTCAAAATCGACCCTTATCATTTGATATAAGAGTTTAGGCTAAGAGATTGTTTCTACAATTTCTAATCCTAGGTTCTCCTTAGTTTGAACAGAAAAAAAAAATCCAAAAATTCCTAGAAAAAATTGAAAATTGCAATTGTGGTTTGATTTGAGTGTTTTTGAAGTTGGATTTGAGTTTGTTGAGGTGGAATACATCTAAATCCGAAGTTTGGTAGAGTTTAAAGGTGTTTTGAGAAATTTACCATTGAAGGGCCTTCAAAACTTGAAGAACACCAAGTGGATCTTATTGATTAAGAGTGCAATTGACTTCAATAGGTATTGGGCTGTGTTCTTCTAGCAAAGAGAAGCTTAGATCCGAAAGTTGGAACCAAAACGAGTTGGAATTAAGGTATTTGGAATTTTGAATGTTCTTGTTATATCCCGTATTTTGTACATTGGAACATTCTGAGCTAACCATGGAAAGTTAAGGACAGGACTATTCCGGGATACGAGGTTGAGACTTTTAATGTTATATCCCGTATTTTTGTACGTTGGATTATTCATAAGCGAGGTGGGGTCCACATGTCGAGATTTTTTTTTTTGACGTATGACAAGTTATATGAATAATATATGTGAAGTTAAACACAACTCAAGAAGGACCCTTGAGCCAAATCAAAGTGGAAGTCCTCCAAGCAAATATTTTTAAGTAACTTTTTCGGGTGATCTGACTTTGAGAGGCAGAAACGGTATTATAAGTTTGAAATTTGGAAAAATACCAAAGATAGAAGTTGTAGATAATTGAATTAGCTTTCCAACCATAGGTCGTGAGCCCACAGGTGACATCGGGATAAGGAGATATGAATATTTTAAAGTAGAAAGGTCGAGCTGAACAGTGGATTCGGCCCAACCCGATTCCAAGTCCGGTCAGGCCCAATACCCATGCCATTTAAGTGAAATTTTCAGCTTTCTCCTTCATTTTTCAGACCAAAACGTCTAGAATTTTTAGAGATGGAGAGAGAGAGAGAGAGGAGAGGTAGAGAGAGAAACCAAATTTTGACCACAATCTAAGCCCCGAATCGCGAAGCTCATGAAGAGAAAAGTGTTGTACATTGCGTTGCCTTCAATTTGGGCTAAAAATCAGCCAAGAAGAAGAGAGGTGACATGCTTGGCTGCATACTTAAGGTAAGACTAAGGTCCCTTTTTCATTGTTAACAAGTTTAATTAGAGTTTTAACGGATTAGAACGGAGAAAATAGCGTTATAAACTAGTTTGTTATTTTGTTGAGATTTATGGATTAAGGGGCTATTTTATGTGGGTTAAATGGTTGGAATTAGCTGTGTTATGGATGTTTTGAATGTGTTGTAGTGTGTAAAAATGGATGGAAATCATGATAGGGGCTGTTTTGGTAGACTATGATGGACTAATTTTATTTAGTGTATTAGTTGATGATTGTTGTGGATTATATGATGACGATGAAGGTTTAATGATTTAAATTGAAGTTGTAATTGTTTGTGGGTTGTTGTAAAAGTTAATGTGATTTTGGCATAGTTTCTTGAATTTGTGAGAATTATGTTGTCAATGTGTGGATCGTGGTGTAGTTAATGAATTTGGAAAAAAGAAATGTGTTGTCGTTGTTCTTATGAAATTTGAGAGGTTTCGGGTGATGTTGCCCATTGGTTGGATTGCTTGTGTGAATTGTTTAAAGTGTTCATGAATATCGTTTGGAAGGTTTCGGATTAGTATTTGAATGTATAAGCATTGGTGTTGGCTTGATCATATGTAGTTAATTTGAATGTAAATGGAATGTTGTCGAATTATGTAGAAAAGAGTTATTGACGTTAGAATGCATTCTGAATTGATTGTTGATGTTGTTGGTATGGTTGTTGGGATTGTTGTTGAAGATTTGGCCGAGTTGAATTCTCGGGGTTGTTGAATTTACGGGGAAATGTTGCCCAAATTTATGTAGATAAAGTGCTAGCCTAGAATTGAATTCGGAGTGCCTATGGCTAATGTTTGGTATCTAATGATGTTGTTGTAGATTTGGGAAGCCAAGACTTAAATTTGGATTAGCTTAGGAAGCGGAAAAGGTATGTAAAACTAAGCTATCTTTCTTTTGGCATGTCCTAATTGTAAATAGGCTATGACATGAGTCTCGGGTAACTCTATTCCTAAGATCCGAGCTTGACTACGATCCTTATTCACTCGTTAATGTTGGCAATTTTAACATGGTCAAATTATGGTTCTTAAGTCTTCCGTATGATTGGATTACCAATGTTGTATAAAGAATGTTGTTTTTAAAAGATTCGTAACTACGAACGACCGTAACTTTCATAGATGAGCTCGGATCGCTTCGAAACGTTCGTGGGAGATTCTATAATGAATAAGGTCTCCAACTTACGTAGATGTACCCGGATCGGTTTGATACTCGTCCGTAGGCCCCGAGACTTTCCTTTGTGTAATGCTAACGACCCTTGAAGGGATTCAGTGTGACTATCGTCTTAACTCTCAAGCGTCGATCACTTACTTCTCTATCGAGTTTGTAATGATGATTATGCCCCTAATTTCCATAAGCTATTTCATATGGTTGGATGCGTATCTATGAGTCCTAATGTCCTATTTGATACATTTTCGACGACACTCGGAAGAAACTTGATTTGACTATCGACTTGGTTTTTAAATGATGGTTCACTTTGATTATTCTATCGAGTCTTTGAAAATGTTTTAAAGCTGCATATAGTTGCTCACAACTCGCTCGTGCATATGGTTGTTACCTCTTTCACCGAGTCTGGGCGGTTATGTATCGTGCGCACTATGTTATTTTCCGGTGTGATCTTGTGTTACGGTTCACCGAGCTCTCGCTAGAGGGCCGGGTTCCTTTTATATTTGGTGTTATCTTGTGTTATGGCGTTATGGTGTGCTATGATGTGTTATGGGGATATGTCGGGTTACGGAGATATGAAACCTTACGGTGTGATGTTGTGTTATGGCGCCAACGACGGGCGGGCGACCATATTCTAAGAGCCCCATGCATGATTTATGTTTTTATGAGTAAGCATTTTTATATTCTGGACATTGCATTTGCTTTCTGTACTTCTGGTTTTGATTATGATCCTGTTTACTATATTCCATGCTTTGCATACTCAGTACATATTCCGTACTGACCCCCTTTCTTCGGGGGCTGCGTTTCATGTCGCGCAGGTAAAGATACTTATTTGGGTGATCCACCAGCTTAGGACTCTGTTCGGCTATCTTGGAGCGCTCCCTTGTTCTGGAGCCTATACTTTGATCCGCATTCTTTTGTATATGTGCATATGTTATTCACGGCACGGCGGGGCCCCGTCCCGTCATATGATTTTGTTATTACTCTTGGGGTCCGTAGACATACATGTGTGGGTATGGGTAGTCACTTTGTTCGGTCATGTCCGTGTGATTTGTGTTTTGAACGTCCCTCCGTATTTTGATAGCCTTGCTTGCTTATATGTGATATCATTTGCTTTGACGTCGATATGTATATATGTATTTGTGACATATTTTGGGGCGACGTTCACTTCTTTGTATGTATAAGATCCGATTATGCCACTATGGTCGATGGCCGACTTTTGCATATGTCCAATCTGTCTGTACGCTGATTATGGTTAATCGGTCCGTATGGGTGCCTAGCTCGGGCACTAGTCACGGCCTACGGGGTTGGGTCGTGACAGTTCTTCATGTTCTTGAGGACATTCATACATTCATCTTGAGGAAAAAGACCAAAAAGGAAGGTTTGATCTAAAATTTTTCAAGTCCAAGTGCAAAAGGTGTTAAAACAGCCTAAAGGGGTAACTACTAGGTTGAGTAGGCCCAAGAAAGTCAGCAAGGTCAGAAAAATTGACCCAAGATCCAAGAAATTCGAGTACAAAACTTCATCAACGGAACTGGTACGGTCCATTATACGAACCGTAGAAAATTCCACGGGCCGTCAAAATTGTGGCGTCAAATTGGATCGAGAAAAGTAGCTCACTGTTCCTTGTATACGGTAGGTTATACGGTCCATCAAATTTCTCACTTTTACCACCGTATAAAATACGCAAGTCTCTGATTCATTATACAGAGTCATTCTATGGACCGTCACAACTTAGACGGATCGTATAAAATCTGTACTTCCACCGTATAATTTCCCGTGTATAAGGTAAGTCTTTCGTCGATTGAATCGATTCCTTTCACTTTCATCTCATTTCTTTGATCCTCCAAGCTAATTAACGACTCGTAATTGACCTTACTTGTTTAGTTCTTGCGTTTGATTCCTTTCGTACCAATTCTTTCAAGCTTTTATCATTTAGCCTCGTTAAAACTTTCTTTGCTCAAGTCTGTTAGCTTATCGAGTCGTCTGTCTTTCAACTAACAAGAATCTATTCTTCCACAAAGATTAGCAACCTTGTGAATTGAGTGGGATAAGCGGTTCATTGCCAACTCCGGAAGAAGCCCTACGTTGAGTGAGGTAAGGTGAGTGCAAACACGAGTGTGGTGAGGAACTTTTATTACTAACTTGTTTGCTCGTTTTGTAGGTACAAGAAGGGAAGACATAAGGAGAGGAGAAATAAGGGATCATGTCATCCATTGCCTCAGATTCTTGTGAATACATGGAAGGTTATGCCTCTAGTAATGGAGGATATAACTACGAAGATGATGAAGGCTATGAATATGCGGATGTGGAGACTATAGAGATTATAATGGTCAATATCGTGTTAATAGTGCTCATGGACGTAGTGACGAAGATGGTCCATATGATCATGAACAAAATGATGGCGGCGAGAACTTCTCCGGGGGCGAATATGAGACAAATGGTTCTCAAGGGTCTTACGACGAAGATGAAGGAATAGAAGAGCTTTAAGAAGAGTCCAATGGTGAAGATGAAAGCTATGAAGTGTCTCATGCTATGCACCATGGCTATTGTTATATCCCGCATTTTCGTACATTGAGACAATCCGGATTGACTATGATAGGTTAGAGACAAAATCATTCCGGGATACAATGTCGAGACTTTTGACCTTCGATTTCGTTTTAAGACCTAAGTTGTTCATGAATTTGTTGGTATGAAACAATTAGGAAAATTTGGGACCAAAATTGGAAATATTGAAAGTTGGAAATCATGAAAATTTGGCCATTTGGCCATGTGGCTTGGAGTGGTGCCCACACATTTTGTGGCCAAATTTGATTGGTCCAACCCATGTGTGGGCCATGGACACATGTATAATATATGTGTAAGCACAAAAGATGATCAAGTAGTCATCTTTCCTCATTTCCTCATACTTAGAAAAATCAAGAAAGTTGAAGAACAACAATAGCCACTCTCGGCCAAAAAAAAAATTTGAAGATCAATTTGAGCCATCACAAAATTATTTCTTTGGTGCAAATCCACTAATTGGAGGTCCCTAAGTATCGTGGAAGTGTTGTTTGGGTCATCAAACCATCCGTTGTGTAGATCGCAAACCCTAGCCTATTTGTGAAGTTGAAGAAGAAAGGTAAGATTTGATCTTGTTTTATGTGTTATAAAGGTTGTATGCATGTTTTAGTATGTTAAAATGGATGAAAATCATAAAATATGGCATGTGGGAGTTGAGGTTGTGTGTGTAGTGCATAGCCGTGTAAGTGTGTGTGTGTTGTGTTGTGTTGAAGCAATGAATTAAAGTCTAGTTAGCATGTTGTGAGTGTTGTAGAGTGAAGAAATGGATGAGAATCATCAATATGTATATATATGGTGTTGGCCGAAAATGGGCTATATTATGTGACAAGGAATGGATTAATGTTAATTAGTATTTTGGTAGTTGTCGTTATGAATCCTATGTTGACGATAGTAGTTTAATGACTCAAATTGATATCGTAAGTGTTGTGGGCTGAATTGGAGATTATTGTGCAATTGATGTAAATTGTATATTTATGAGAATAACATTGTTAGAGTGTAGATTGTTGGTGCAAATCATGATTCGGAAGTCGGGAGTGTGTTATAGTTGAGGTTCTCGGGTTTTGGGGCTGTTTTCGGGTGAATTGGAGCAATTGTTGGAATGTTGGAAATGTTGTATGAATTGTTGAAATGTCCTTGAATATTGTTGGTATGAGTTCGGGTTAGTATTTGAATGTTTGAGCGTTGATGTTGGCTTGAATGTAAGCCGTTGAATTGAACATATTGAAAGTTGTCGAATGATGTAAAAGAGAGTTACTAATGTTATATTGCCTTTCGGATTGATTATTAATGTTGCTAGGTTGGTTGTTGATGTTGTTGTTTTTGATTTGGCCGAGTTAAATTCTCGGGGTTGGTCTATTTACAGGGGAAATGCTGCCCAAATTTCTATGGAATTAAGGGCTAATTTGGAAATTAAATGCCTAAATGCCTATGGCTAATGTTTGACATATTATGATTTGTTTGTAGACCTTGGACAGCCCGAGGCGTAGGTTGGCATTAGCTTGAGTTTGGAGTAGCTTTGAGAGCGTTTGAGGTATGTAAAGCTTACCTTCCTTCTTTTGGCATGTCTTAGATATGGCTAAGTTATGATATGTTATGAGCTTCGGGGGTAATTCTATTCTTAAAAATCCGAGCACGTTTATGAGCCGTATGTGCTTTTGATGTTGGCATTCTTATGTGGACAAGCTATGGTTTATATATGTCTTTGTATGATTGATTTTCAAAAGTTGCATACAAGTTGGTTTTTAAAAGAGTTTCGTTCCTAAACGATTCCGAAAACTACGAAAGTCCGTAACTTTCACAGACAAAACCGGATCGCCTCGATATGCTCAAAAATGATTCCATGATATATGATGACTATGTTTTCCATAGGCGGGCCCGGCTCGGGTCGACACCCGTCCGTGGGTCCCGCGACTTTCCTTTATGTACTTCTGACGACTTTTGAAAGAATATGATATGATTATGAATCCCGATTTCAAGTACGATCAGTTTACTTATCCTTTGAGTTTATAATAATGATTCGATAACATATGATGACTTTAGATTTCATGGGCGGACCCGGATTGATTTAACGTATATCCGTGGTCCCCGAGAATTTCATTTGTAAAGTCCTAATGACTTGTTTTGAACAAACTTAGCATGATTTCCGCTTTGACTCTCGAGTGTCGACTACTTGCTTATCCATTGAATCAGTAGTGTCGTAATGATGAATGTGCATATGATCCTGATACGTACTTACGATTTTCTGAAAGTTCTGTTTGATATCTTCAGAGTGACGTTAAAGAAACTTGATCGACTATTATTTTGGCTTTAAAAAGAGAGTTTGTTTTGATCACTCCGTTGAGTCCGTGATAATGTTCAATATGCATATGGTTTTGCACTACTACTGCTCGTGCGAGTCGTTATTATTCCTATTCACCGAGTCCGGGCCGGCATGTATTCGTGCCGTACTATTGCATTATTCACCGAGCCCTACGTTAGAGAGACGGATACGATATATATATATATATATATATATATATATATATATATATATATATATATATGATATGATGATATGGGGATGGCGTCCAGATGGCATATGATGATTCTATCCACCGAGTCCCGAAAGGGCGGCATACGCCCATTCACCGAGCCCCTCACTAGAGGGCGGATGGTATATGCATATATATGATGGCATGATGACATGATTATGATATGGCTTTACTCACCGAGTCCCTGTTTGGAGGGCGGGTACGGTATGCATGTATGTATGACTATATGATGACTATGCATGATGATTATATGACCTTATCCACCGAGTCCCTCGTTGGAGGGCCGGGTACGACCTACGTATATTATGGTTCGATGATATGATATGGACACGCATGATATATGAGTAA
The DNA here is from genome assembly GCF_029784015.1 of Lycium ferocissimum. Taxonomy (NCBI): domain Eukaryota; kingdom Viridiplantae; phylum Streptophyta; class Magnoliopsida; order Solanales; family Solanaceae; genus Lycium; species Lycium ferocissimum. The sequence continues at coordinate 21,397 of NW_026714676.1, read as the reverse complement.
AAGGCAAGTCTTTTGAGTATTCTGATTACTATACTTGTTTCTGTAAATTCCAGTCCGGTTACGATTATGTCTATTGTATTCTATGCTTTACATACTCAGTACATATTCCGTACTGACCCCCTGTCTTCGGGGGCTGCGTTTCATGCCCGCAGGTACAGATTTTGGCGATCCGCCGGCTTAGGATTCCCATCAGCGGTCTTGGAGTGCTCCTTGTTCCGGAGCCCACCTTTTGGTACATATTCGTTCGTAGCATATGTATTTGTTTGTTCAGGGGTACGGCGGGGCCCTGTCCGTCATATGATTCGTTGGTCCGTTTAGAGGTACGTAGACGTATATGTGGGTTAGGCCTTTCTGTACGTGTGTGTTTGTATGTTGTATGTTACGGCGATCTATTCGCCGTGGGCAACTTGTTCGGCTTGTATTTGTATATGTTTTGGGGCCAATGCGCCATTTGGTAGCCTTCTTAGCTCGATATATATATGTTTGTGTTTGAGATGTGTTTGAGGCAGTTTGATATAATCGAGACAATCGATATTTGTATACGCGTAAGCTATCTGTTTGTGAATCGGATTAATGAATGTGTTTGGGTGCCCAGCTCGGGCACTAGTCACGACCTACGGGGTTGGGTCGTGACAGCTATGAAGGAGGCTTAAGGTACATCCCTTTCTCACACTTACGTTATGAATCGATTTGTAAAGACTTGCATGGATTGAGAAGTTGTGATGAACATGAACCACCTAGTTATGCACTTTGTGGTGAATATATCTATGTACTTATGAAGAGTCTTCTCGTGGTTATTCACGTACATCATTTTTTGATACTTCCTATACTAATCAAGATGGTATAAGTGTGTGGATTAGACCAAGTAGGAGTCGTCCTAGAAGAAGAAAGGAGTATACATTTCCTACTTCAAGAGATACAATGAGTCATACTTCTTATCCTAAAATGAATGTGCCATGTTCTCAATATGGCTATGATGTGGAAGGTAGGAGGGAAGTGATGGTAGGTGATGGAAATATAAGAAATGCAAGGTCTCAAATGAGAAATGACCCTAAAAGGGACACAAGCGCAAGTGAATGTCTCAAAGTGTTGATGGAGCAAGTACTTCTATTGAAAGAACAATTACTCAAGGAGGAACAAATGAGGGGAAAAAAACCCAACCCTTGTGAAGTGAACGAGAAGATTGAAGTGGAGGGTTTCCCTAACCCTTCTAAAGGAGTACTTGGCACTTGTCCCAACTGCCATGAAATTGAGAGAGAAAAGATTGAGAGGAGTAAGAGAGTGAAGAGTGACAACTCTAGAGTGGAAAAAGGAGAGGATGTGAGGAGTGATATGAGGGAGTTTTCACAACCCTATTCTAACTCTTATAACTTTTCTTTCTTCTCTAGTTGTTTTGATAATGCGGCAGGTATTATTGGAAGCAAACCGAATGATGAACCTCAAATTTTAAAAATTCATGAGGTACATGAAGGCTTCCTCAAGGAGCAAATGGACTCCAAAGTCAAAAATTAAGGTAAAGAAGAAGATGTGTGTGCACTTCAAGGTAAAATAGCTAAACTTAACACTCCAAATGATGTGAATGATCATGTTGTTGAATTGAGTGTGAGTGAAAGCTTCTCTTTATGTGAGCTTAATAAGAATTTACCTTGTGTTGAGCTTAATAACTCTTCAATGATTGTTGACAGTGTAGTTGATGTGGGTGTTTCAACACTAGTTGACCCTATTGATGACTGAATTGATTCTTATTGTGATATCAATTTGTATCCACCTAGTGTTGACACTTGTGACGAAATTAGTAGTGCATTGTCTTGTGTTATGGTAGCTCACACACTAGTTGATCCTAGAGATGATCGAGTTGACTCTTCTTGCGAGGTCAATTTGAGTCCAACTAGTGTGAATAATTGTTTAGATCAACTTGCTTGTGATAATAGTCCACTAATTGAGGGATTGTGTGGTGTGCTTAATGGACCTTAATTTAGTGATGATGTTGATGTAATTAATCTTATGGATAGTCATGTAAATGAAAACGCATTGAAAGGTGACATTTGTCTTTGTGAGAATGAGATTGCATGCTTTGACTCTTCATTGTTCATTGATTCGTCTCTCTTTAAAGATAATGTCTTATTTGATGTTGACATGACTTGTGGAATTGATGTACCTAGAGGGGTGTATGGGAATGTTTAGAATGTAGCCACACTTGGAGGCTACAAAGTGTTTTGTAACCCACTATGGGATGATGATGAGCTTGGTAATGATGACAAGCATAGGGTGGGTGAATTTATTGACACCATCCCCGATGATGAAAAGTCCTTCTTGAGGGTTTTTGACCCACTTGATGGACCAACGTCAAATTTGGAAAAGGCTTCCGAAAGTGATGAGTGCTCTTTAAAGAAGGGGAGCAATTTGAAAGGAAAAGAGCACACTTCTCGGAAGGACTATGCTAGATCTTTGATCCTAAAGGGTGAGGAGATGCTACTCTTAGCTTGGCATAGGTTGAATGCGCATAATGGTAAAACTGTCTCTCTTGATGAACTTGATTATTTGACTAACTTGCTTATGAAGTTTTATCAAAAGAGGAGTGAAGATGAAGATTGTTTGAGGAGACCTCATTGGACTATACTTGGGTATGAAGTCACATTTTGTACTTCCTTCACGAACGGTATGTATTCGTGGCTCATGATTATTCTTGGGATTTCTAGAGCCTTGGAGGTAACTTCTTTGTGTGATACGTATGGTAGTAACACTTCTATCCATTCATGTGATTCCATTCTAGTGTTACTACTTGATTGCATTTTGGGCTTGAACTGGAAGGTTGAGCAAAAGAGTGTAGGGAATACCTTTGTATTTGACCTCGGTGTTGACTTAGGAGTGAATCTTTCCTTAAGGTGGGCTAGTGTAGTGACTATACCCTTGACTTGGGTGGGGCTTGTTTGTGAAATTACACTTAGCCATGAAGGATATTACTTGTTTCTAGACTTAAGGGGAGATATGAACCTTTTAATTGTTAGGACCGATGAGAACTTGCATGGTTGCTTTCCTAAAGGCATTGGGTCCTTTGATTTACCCCTTTGTCCCATTATCATGAATAGCCAAGTGTCTTGGGCATTATTTGGATACATGTTCTTTCTAGATCCATTTGATGCTTGGTTATATCATAAGAGTGAGCCATTTAGTGTGTTGGTTGCATGCTTTTCTTACTTTAGGTATTATTATTTGCCTTATGATGATTACCTTGTGTGTTTTGTAAAGGGGTGTGCGCTTATTATCTCCTATGTTTTGCAAGGTTCGGATTCGAGGACGAATCCTTTTCAAGAAGGGGAGGATGATACGATCCCAAGGAGCACACATGATTCAAGATCCTTCACCCGAGGCCAAGACAAAGAATTCCAAGCCTTACGAGCCATGATGATGCAAAAGGAGGCGTTGAAGACCTTTGAGGAGCTTCATAGGAGATCATATGACGTGTGGATGATTGCTTGGTCGCGTAAAGTGAAGATGAGATGGAAGGGAACGATGGTGGCTAGGAGCGCAAATGTTACATCTCGAAAAATTTTCCGTTGATGCACAATGAGTAGGCTAATGAAGAGCACGAAGTATATGATGTTTCGATAAGTAAGTAATGACTTTTGATGACCTTAAGTAAGATTTTAAAGACATCCGACGTTGGACGAGAAAGTTGCCAAGAGAAGGCAATGTATACGATAAGTATCGGAAAAGGGTTTATGAGTAGCAAGTTGATGACAACTTAATGATGTTTTGGGGAAGAGTTATAACGCCCCTTATATTGTTAATGAAGTGATAAACAAGTGTTAAGAAGGTTCCATAAGGATTGGAGATCGAATGAGACGACGGGAACAACTTCGGAGAAGCTGTGAGTTTCACGGCCACTTTCACGGACCGTGAAACCTTGTACGGGTCGTGGAATGGTCCGTGGAACTCACAACAGAGATGGTGGCTGGCTGGTGGTGAACCACGACCGAACCACGGACAAAGATCATGTTCCACGGACCGTGGAAGAGTCCGTGGAAGTCCCGACGGGCTGAACTTAGTTCAATTATATAATGATATTCCCACTTCAGTTATTTCATTCCACACATTTCTTCATCTCTCTCAAGACCTCTAGAACATTTTATACACTTCATCCACAAGAATTCAAGGAAAATTTATGATCAACTTCATCAAACCAACAAGAGTCAATGTCACGACCCAACCCCGTAGGCCGTGACTAGTGCTCGAATTGGGCACCCAAACACATTCATAAATCCGAGTCGCAAACAGAAGGCTTATACAAACACAAATATCAAACGCTGTCTCAGATTATATCAGACTGTCTCAAACGAATCTCAAACACAACCGAATATATATCAAAAGCCGGCAAGGCTATCAAATGGCGCAACGGCCCAAAACATATACAAATGCAGTTCGACGAGGCCACTTCACGCGAATGGGATCGCCCCCGAACATAACATATACAAACACAATCGTACGAATGGGCATAACCCACATACATGTCCACAGACCTCTAAACAGACAAACGGAATCATAAGACGGGACAGGGCCCCGCCGTACCCCTGAACAAATATATACAAATGCAACGAACGAATATATACCAAAATGTGGCTCCGGAATAAGGGGAGCACTCCAAACAGCAGAAGAGGGTGTCCTAAACAGGTGGATCACCAAACTGTGCGTCTGTACCTGCAGGCATGAAATGCAGCCCCCGAAGAAAGGGGTCGATGCGAAATATGTACCGAGTATGCAAAGCGAGGAAGATATAATAATAAATCTGAGTCATAATCGAAACAGAAGTACAGAAAGTAAATGCATTTCCAAAATATCAGAATGTTTTCTTTCAAAATACAAATCATGCATAGGGTACAGAAAATATGGTCGCCCGCCCGTCGATGGCGCCATAACACAGCATAACACCAGAAAGTTTCAAATCTCCGTATCCCCGTCACACATCATAACGCCATACACAGCATAACACCAAATATGAGTGGAACCCGGCCCTCCAGCGAGGAGCTCGGCGAACCATAAACACAGCATAACACCGGAGTATATCATAGTGCGCACGACAACAGAACCGGCCCGGGACTCGGCGAAAGATACAACAGAATGCACGAGCAGAGTCGTGAGTAACCATATGCATAAAATCATTATCATAGACTCCAAAGATAAGTAAAATTACCATACTTAAAATCGAAATATTAATCATGTCATTTTTGTCAAAAGTCATCCGAAGTTCATAACGAAAAGCTGCGGGGCCCACAGACGGGTGTCGACCCGAGTCGGGCCCGCCTATGAAAAACATACTCATCTTATGTCATAAAAACTCCTACGAGCATATCAGGGCAATCCGAGCTTTTCTGTGAAAGATACGGGTGTTCGTAGTTAAGGAACACTTTAAGAGTCAAACTTTTATGCAAAAGTTGAAAATCAAATATTTCAAAACATAAAGGCCAATATTTCATCATATCGACATACGAATTCCAAGAAACGAATAAGATTCATACAAATGCTCGGATTGCGAGAATCGAATTTCCTCGAAGCTCGTGTCATAGCCTACTTGAAGCTAAGGCATGCCAAAAGAAGAAAGGATTGGGCTTTACATACCTCGTACGCACTCAACGCTAGCTCAAGCTCAAGATGAATCCAACCTACGTCTCGGGCTTCCCAAGGTCTACAAACAAGTCATAATATGCTAAACATTAGCTAGAGACATTTGGGCATTAAATTCCAATTTAGCCCTTAATTCTACGAAATTTGGTGCAAAGACATTTCCCCTGTAAATAGGCCACCCCGAGAATTTAACTCGGCCAAATCAATCAACAACAACAACATCAACCAACCTAGCAACATTAATAGTCAATCCGAAAGGCAATACAACATTAATAACTCTCTTTTCCATCATTCAACAACTTTCATAAATTCAATTTAACGGCTTACCTTCAAGCCAACATTAACGCTTATACATTCGAACAATAACCCGAACCCATACCAACAATATTCAAAGACATTCCAAGCAATTCATACAACATTTCAAACATCCCAAATGATACTCCCACTCACCCGAAAACTGCCCAAACCCGAGAGCCTCAACTATAACACATTCCTCATTTCCAAATCATGATTTGCACCAACAATTCACATTCTAACAATGCTATTCTCATCAATATACAAATTACATTAATGTGCAATAACCTCCAAATCAGTCCGCAACAATTACCACATCAATTTGAGTCATTAAACTCTCATTCCCATCATGGAATTCATAACGACAACAACTAAAACATTAAGCGATATTGATTCATTTCTTGTTACATAAATGGCCTACATTCGGCCAACACCTCCTACAACCATATATAGATGATTCTCATTCATTCCTTCACTCTACAACAATCACAACATAGTAACTAGACATTAATTCATTGCTTCAACACAACACAACACACACACACACTTACACGGCTAAATCTCACACACATGGCCTCAACTCCAACATACTATATTTCATGATTTTCATCCATTTTAACATACTACAACATGCATACAACCTTTATAACACATAAAACAAGATCAAATCTTACCTTTCTTCCTTCAACTTCACAATAGGCTAGGGTTTGCAATAATGAAAACTAGCGGTTGGATGACCCGAACAACACTTCCACGCTACTTAGGGACCTCAAATTAGTGGATTAGCACCAAAGAAATATTTTTGGAGTGGCTAGACTTGAACTTCAAATTTATGGGGGTTGGCCGAGAGCCTCCCTTTGTTCTTCACTTCTTGCTCTTTTTTTTTCTAAGTGTTGGAAATGAGATGAATGACTTAGAAGTCATCTTTGTGATATTATATGAAGTGCCCAAGTGTCCTTGGCCCACACCATGTGTTGGAGTAATAAAAATTGAACACAAAATGGGTGGGCACCACCCCAATTCTACACGGCTAAGGGCCAAAAATTGTATGATTTACCAACTTCCAATTATATCACTTTTGGTCCCAAATCTTCCTAATTGTTCCATGCCAACAAATTCATGCACAACTCATGTCTTAAAATAAAATCGAAGGTCAAAAGTCTCGACTTTGTATCCCGGAATGGTTTGGACCCTAACTTATCATAGTTAATCCGGATTGTTCCAATGTACAAAAATGCGGGATATAGCAGTCAAGATTGTGAAACTCATTAAAGTCATCTAAACCAAGAAATTCCAAAAGAAGTGAATTAGGGTTTTTGATGTAAGAAGGGAATCTCCACTCAAGACTTATTCTACCATTATCTAAGGTAGAACGTGTGCATTAAAGGAGAACGAGCAAGCAATCGAATAGATAAACGACAAAGGTATGTAAGGCTAGTCCCTTCTTTCTAAGGCATGACTCTATAGTATGAATCCTCCTATCTTCTATGACTTCTCAACACATATGTATGTACTTGGAATGATGAGCCTACGTTATAAAGAACTCGCATGAGATGAAGCTAAGAGGTATGTTATAAATATGATGTTGAGCCCAAGTCTAGAGATCTTAAAATTTATGATACAAAATTTCTACAAAGCTAATGACCTTCATACGATTCTTTGCTATTATTCATTGTTACTAGATCCATCTTATGATGTTCGTGTCACGACCCAACTCGGGCCGTGACGAGTACCCGTTACTTGTACCGAGCACCCCTTGTCTGCCATATTACTTTTATTACTAAGTGGGCCATATGAACTGCGCCATTTTTTTTTTTTTTTTGACATATACATTGGTAACATAATAATGTACATAGACCGTGAAGCTTTGACAATACATTATACCGCGACAAGGACATTCGAACACAAAACATCTACCGTGCATACGTAAGCATCTCTACGAGCCTCTAACATAGTATACATATACACGGGAAGGGCCGAGTACTATCGTGCCCGAATACATATACAAGAGTAGTACCAAAAGGCTGTGGCTCGGAGCAACCGGAGCGCTGGGCCCCTGTCTTTGTTGATGGAACTCTAGGAACCAGGTCCGTCTACTGCCGACACCGGCATGAACGCAGCGTCCACAAGAAAGGACGTTAGTACAAATAGTGTACCAAGTATGTAAGGCGTGGAGGTAAACAATGCAAGTATAAACATAAGTAAGGATCACCATGTCTTAGGTTCAGGGGGCATACAATGAAGTAAGAAAATAACCTGTACATAGGAAGGCCCTTTTCGGGCGGATACTATGCGTGCTTATCTTAGGAAGATATCTCTTATCATAGACATAGAAAATAGAGAGCGTAATATGACATACCTTATCATATAATATCATGTCGTACTATATCATAGGAGATCATATCATATCATAGCATGGCGTGTCATAGCATATCATGGCATAGCATAGCGTGTCATAGTATATCATGGCATAGCATAGCGTATCATAGTATATCATGGCATAGCATAGCACCGAACAACGTCGGCTCGCCCACTTAGCACCGAATATATCGGCTCGCCCATATATCCCGCGTCCGGGCATCCCGCGTCCGGGATGATAAGCCAGCTGACCAGGTGGCAATGAAACATAGTTCCCTTCCCATCCCCCATATGTCCCTTCCCCCATATCCCCATGTACATATACATATTTCATATACATATATCATATTATATTATATCATGTCATGTTATGTAGTGTCATAGACATTCCCTCATCTTCAGCATCATCATTTCCACCCTAGAATCATAGTCGTCATTTTAGTTGTAAGGACTTTCAAAAAGTGTACAACTTTAATTTGGAGAAAAATAAATATTTTAGAAAACATTTATAAATTTTTAGAAAGGAAAACAAGCCTTGGAATCGATGGACTAGTTAAAGCAACTATCTCTTAATAGTCGAGATGATAACCCAAAGGTTTCCTTTAGATTCTACTTCACAATAAGTCAAATAAAACAATAAAGAAAATCCCAGGAACAAAGGGGCCCACCTCGGGCCAATTGAGGCGGCGTACCAAATTTACGTATATTATAATTCATGGCGTCCCTTATGAGGATCTTAGAGTACTCGGATCCTATTTGTATAAGTTCTAAATGTCTAGGAAGTTTTTCCAACAATTTGCGCAATTTCTAATTCAATTTCATTGAATGAATAGTGGTTAATTTCAAACTCGGATTCCTAGGAAAGGAATTGTCCCCGAGGCTCGTATCCAACTTAGTACGTCTAAGACATGCCATAGAAAGAAGGGTGAAGCCTTACATACCTCTTTTCGCTCCTTATGCTATTCCAAATTCACGTCGCAATCTCGTCAAAATCTGCAAATTGGTCATGTTTACCAAAACTTCTCATTAGGGTTCGTAGAGTTGAATTCTTAAGGAAGCACTTGGCTACCGAAATTTCGGCAGACACTTCCTCTGTAAATATACCATCCTCAACATTCAACATAGCCAAATTCTCATCAACCACAATCCGGAATTCAAACCCGGCCAAACTATTAACATAATTCAACAATCACACTAGCAATTCACATATTCCATTCAAGGTGCATGGTCTCAATTTGCTATTGTCTTCAAAACCTTCCGACTTCAATGAACACATTAGCAACCTTATAATATATATTCCAAATAACATCATACTAATACCATTGCATGCTATCCATGCAAGAACACTATTTTTTCAATATACACAATCTTCCAATTGCCAATACTTCACCCAACTTATCGAGTCTTTATTTGCGATATAACATCTACATCACAACGACTACGATATTAAATAAAACGTGCTTATTATCCCTTCATAATTCATCACATATGCACGGCCACACACATATAATGCACACACGGCTTCACACATTACACATGCACAACTTCTCCAAAATCATTCAACTTTCACTACCAATCTAATATTCATAACAATAACAACCAAACATTGGATAAAGTAATTAGAACACAATTTCTACACACACATACATATATTGCATGTCACTGCCACTACATGATTTCCTCTTCCATGAGTTTCATCCATTTTTAACATGCTACAACACACAAAATCATCCATAACATGTAAGAAAGGATTAAACCTTACCCTTTCCTTCAATTCTTCACTTGGCTAGAAATCTCAACTTGCATGAACTTGTGCTTTTCTTGCTCTAATGAACCCTCCACCTTGTTAAGCACCCTTGACTTGGTAGAAAATGATTTTTGAAAAATTTTTGCAATTTTTTTTTTTTTTTTGGAAATCTTCTCTATGGCCGAAAGGCCTTGGGTTTTTCTCCTTCTTTTTTGTTCTTGTTTTTCCTTGAAATTTCTAGAGAGTTATGGATCAAAGATGACTTAGTCATCTTATTTATTGACCAAACTTAGTTCAATTTGGGCTTGGACCCTTTGCATGGCCGGTTGGGCCTTTGATTTTCTTAAAAAAATTTCAAGCCCACTTATATTTTGGGCTAGTTCTTGTAATTCATGAAAACAAGATTTTTTTCCAACTTCCAAATTTGCCCTTCGTCTTTCTCCATATTTCCACGAGTCATATTGCGAATTTCCCTTTATGCCCTTGGCCTTCCTCATTAATTCCACTTCTAAATTTTTCACAAGCAACTCCTATGCCAAACAAAATAAAATGTGGCCTTACTTATTGTCTTCCCGCGATTGTCTTGAATTATCCGATTGCATAAAATGCGGGATATAACAGTTCGTCTCTTTCCTTTCAAGGCATGATTTTCCTCCTCCTCCATGAATCTCCTAAATTCCAAAGAACTAAGAGCCAACGTTCACGAATAGCCATACGAGAGAAAGATAAGAGATATATTATGAGCACGATAGTAATGACGATGAGTCTATGACTATAAGGAGCTACACATGTATAAGACAAAGAAGAGAGATAAGGCACAGACATGATAATTGATGATGATGAGTTAAATCTAAAGAGTCCTAAAGTGAGAAATGACGCCCACGAAGTCAATGATTCTAAGTATGGTTCCACTGGTGCTTTTTCTTAAGTACACTCACCTTAAAATGTTAGTCCCTTCAAGGTGAGATGCGATGATTTGATTACTCCATAATGTAGTCGGGGTTCCACGACCTTATGTCACCCCGACATAGCTATAGTCGCCTCCAAGTCCTAATGTATGTTTTGCTGATGTATGTATATGTAATGATGCTAAGTTATGATAAAGCCATGATATGCTTATAAGATAATTAATAGTCATAAGTCTATGATATGTATGATGATGTTTAACCTATAATGTACCTATGAAATGTATGATGATGAGTATATGACGATGTGACTCCACTGCGCCTAGAAGGCCGGACACGATCACCACTAGTGGGCTGCATGCGACTACACCGCGCTTATAGGGCCGGACATGACCACCATTAGTGGGCTGCATATGAGGGTTACCCAGACATGTCACCGCTACGGCGGGCTGCTATTGTCACACCCTAACCTGATAGGGCATGATGGGCACCCGACCCTTGCTTAGGGCCGAGCGAACCCGCTGATCCTCGTGATACTCATAATCGTACTGGACTCTTAAATCAGAAAATGAATGCATAATGAAAGCTTTTCACAGAACAACATGCTTTTCGTCTTTTTCAAGTCGTGTAAAATCGTAATCATGTGAAATCCGTAACATAATGCATAATGATACATCGGCTTACTGGCCGCTTACATGACGATATATGATACATACATGACTCATTCGCAAAGTCTCTAACATACTCAAGATACCATAACATAAACACTCTGACTCGGCAGCACTCCGGGAGGAAATGGAGCTCGCTAATTCAGCTGGAACATCTTCTACTCATCTGTATACACCTGCATGGCATGAAACGCGCCCCGAAGAAATAGGGTCGATGCGGAATATGTGCGAGCATGTAAAGCATGAAATACAGTAAACAGGGTCATACTGAATAAGGAGTACATAAAATCATAAGGCTTTGACTCGAAACATAAATAAATAATCATCGTGTACGTATGCATATATAACGTGTCCCGGCCTCAGTGAGGGACTCGGTAAGTTAAATCATCATATGCATGTACATCATGTCATCATATATATATATATATATATATATATATATATATATATATATATATATATATATATATATATATATATCGTACCCGGCCCCTAGTGAGGGACTCGGTGAATAGCGTGTCCCGCCCTCTAATGAGGGACTCGGTAAAGGAGATCCTATCTCCATCATGTATATCATACTCGGCCCATCACCGTGGGCTGGCGCCATCATCACATCATCATATATATATCGTACCCGGCCCTCTAGTGAGGGACTCGGTGAACAATGCAGTGGAATGTGCACGAATACGTGTCCCGGCCCGGGACTCAGTGAAGGACATATTGAGGCTGGCACGAGCAGAGTAGTGAGAAACCATATGCACATAAATCATCATTACAGACTCAATGGATAAGTAAGTAGTCGACGCTCGAGAGTTAAAACGGTAATCATGTTAAGTTCTTTCAAAAAAAAGTCGTTAAGACTATACAAAGGAAAATCTCGGGGACCACGGATATGCATCAAACCAATCCGGGCCCGCCCATGAAAGTTAGAGTCATTATTCGTTATAGAATCTTCTACGAACGTTTCAAAGCGATCCGGTTCTATCTATGAAAGTTAGGGACATTTTTCAACATAAAATCCTTTTGGAGCAAAACTCTTTATACAACATTTGAAATCCAATCATACAAAAGACGTAAGGACCATAATTCTACTACATTAAGAATGCCAACATTAAGAGGTGAATAAGAATCGTAGGCATGCTCGGATCATAAGAATAGAGTTACCCCGAGGCTCGGGTCATAGCCTACTTACCACTAAGACATGCCAAAAGAAAGAAAGGGTAAGTTTTACATACCTCGTCCGCTTCCTAAGCTAATCCAAACTTAAGTCTCGGGCTTCCCAAGATCTACAACAACGTCATTAGACACCAAACATTAGCCATAGGCACTTAAGAATTCAATTCTAAGCTAGCACTTTATTTACGTAAATTTGGGCAAGCATTTCCCCTATAAATTCAACAAATCCCCGAGAATTCAACTCGGCCAAATCATCAACAACAATACCAACAACCATATTAACAACATCAATAATCAATTCAAAACGCATTCTAACGCTAGTAACTCTTTCTACATAATTCGACAACATTCCATTTATCTTTCAATTCAACCACATACATTCAAGCCAACATCAACGCTCACACGTTTCAAATACTAATCCGAGATCATTCAAACAAGATTCAAGAACACTTCAAACAATCCGCACAATATTCAAAACAACCCATCCAATATACAATGCAACCCGAAACCTTCCAAGTTCAAGAAAACAACAACAACACATTTCTTCTTCCAAATTCATGAACTACATCAATAATCCACACGTTCACAACATTATTTCCATAAATTCAAGAAACTATATAAAAATTCCATTAGCTTCCATAACAAGCCACAAACGACTATAACTTCAATTTGAACCATTAAACTTCCATTTGCATCATAGAACCCACAACACAACAACCCAAAAATACTAAATAAAATTAGTTCTTCACTCCTACACAACACAACATATACACGGCCAAGCCCAACACATACATGGCTCAACTTCAACATACAAGATTTCATGATTTTCATCCATTTCTACACACTACAACATGCACAAGTCATCCATAACACATGTAAAGGAGGATTGAATCTTACCTTTTTCCACCTAATTCCTCCCTCGACTAGAGTTTGTGTTTTGCAAGAATAAGCGTTTTGCTTGCTCCAACAACTACTCCACGTTAAAGAGGACCTTCCAATTGGTAGAAATGCTAGGAGAAAATATTTTTTCTTGATCAATTTTTAGGGGCCATGTTCGGCCAGCTCTTGGCCGAATGGTTCTCTCCATTTTTCTCCAAGCTTCTTGAATTTTCTTAAGTTGGAAAGATGACTAATTGTGTCTTGCTTGGTCATCACTTGTATATATATATATATATACAAGCCCCTACAAATACAAGATGAACACATATACCATTTCATGGCTCAAGACAATTGGCCAACCATGGGTGGGACCCACCATACACACGACCACTTATGGCCATTTCATGAAATATTTTTTCACTTCTAGCCCCAAATTTTCCTCAATATTTCCATCCAATAAAATTATAAGCAACTTGTGCATTAAACAAAATCGAAAAATAGACTTGCCCATAATTTGTCGCAACTAACTTAAAATATTCCAACGTACAAAATACGAGATATAACATCCTTCCTCCCTTTAGAACATTCGTCCTCGAATGTTAAATTAGTCTCATAAGGTTTTATAAGAATCTCAAGGGGGTTTCTTTTATTACTATAACATGCAGTCTCATCTCCCAACCGTATTTCTTCTTCATCTTCTCTTCAGCTTTCCAAGTCATCTTCTCCCTGTTATCGCTCCGCCATAATACCTTAACAGAAGTCACGTCCTTAGTACGTAACCTTCTTACCTTACGAACAATGTAATAAGGTCCAATATATCTCGGGTTAAGCTTTTCCTTCTCATCGAATCTTGTTACGCTTTTCATGGATGATATCTTCAAACATACGCACTCGCCAACCCGGAACCTAAGTGTTGACGTCGATTATCGATTTTTTCGACTCATAATAATCTTTCCCCCGAACAAGTTTTACCTCCGATTGGCTAATCATACCGTTCCGATTAACTTAGTTTTTTTTTCCACCTCAATCAGTGATTTGCACTTTCCGCCATATCTTATGTAGCCTTCTTTCTCCTTTAACATACTTTAAGTGTCACCCCTTTTGCTTTTAGCCTCTTGTCTTTGGAGTTGGTTATCAAGTAGCGATGAAATCCCCTGTATAATAACTTCTCATCTCCTTTAAAGGACTTTAATTGTCACTCTTGACATATAATTCACCATCTTTAGTAACCGTCTTTGGAGTTAGGGTATCTTGCTTAAATCATCTTATAATCCCCTTTACTCAACTTGTAATATTCTAGGCACATTATCTCGTGTCATTTTTTTATCATTAATTCAAACTCTTCCATTGTCCCTTTGCTCAGATTCTTGCTCTCAACTTTCCTGTCACACATTATGCTACAATCTTTACGCGAATATACGGAGGTGCTCAAACTAGTCCAAGAAATACCTTAGCGTGACTTCACTAATCCTTATGTTTTACTTGTCTTTGCCTCTCTTATCTTACCACCGGTATCGGGATAGGTCTTTGGTTCAACCATAGCCATGTCCTGTTTGTCCTTAGTACTAATTCTATCTCGGTAATTCAGCTCAAACTGTCTTTACATCATTCCTTAATGCAACCAAAAATCTCGTAACCATATTGTTATTACTGACTCCAAACTTTTCTTATTAAGCATTCTCTTGGTCTCATCCCTAGCGTATAAATATTCATAGGTAACATAACTACTCTTGTACGACTTGTATAAAGTGTATTCGATCTTAGTCACGATCTTTCCTTCTCCTAGGTTCATGCTACTTCATATATCCCCCTCCGTACTAACATTCGCTCGTAGCCTATCTTTTGTCATACTCCTTTCCCTTCCTTTATCACTCACTTCCTACTATAGGAGGTTTTCTATCTTTCTCCCTTGCTACTTATAGGTCGCAGTATCATTAGCGAACAACTCTATTGCCCACATCTTAACCTCTAATCCAGCATAGCAGTGTTGTCTTTCACAATGTCTCTGTAAGTTACTCGTTATCGTTCTCTTGTCGTATTCTCTCCTTTTCATAAGCGCCTACTTTCCAATGCCATATCATTCAAGATCTCTACAATTAATTCTCGACACTATCTCAATTACCATCCTAACTTCTACCCCTTTTGGCTAAGCTCGCTTTTTAGATCTTACTAACTTGTCTCAGCAAGGAATCTTACCTGTAGCCCAAGCATCCGTATCAAATATATTGTAGTGTCGATTGTCTCCATCTTACACTTGCATCTCTCGCACTCGCTTCCCCCCTTTAGGGGTGTACTTATACTATTACCCGATTATACTTTGCCCTATGTCCGTATTTCCAGTCTCAATTAGGCGGCACTTTTGTTCCGACATTCTGATCCCCTTTGCTGTTCATCTACTGATTTTCTTTCTTTTCCAAATATCATTGTGTTAGTACTTCCCAAGCTTAACCTGTAGCAAAAACAGCATCAGCTTGCCTTGTAACATTTGTGCCATTCATTTTTCTTTTCACTTGAACTTCGTTACCCTGTCCGATTAATGCCTTCCATATACCGCCACGTTGGTTGCCGAATACACATATCCGCTGATATAGCCATGTATGGGATATCATGTTCATACCTATATATATATATATAGTTACTACTATCTTGCTTACAAAATATTTCCAAACGCTACTCAAACTTACCCTAATTCTAGAGCGTAGCCGTGATGCACCTTCTCTCTCTTCACCGATTTACCGGTTCGATGGCCGCCTCGTCTTATGTGACCTCTTTAAGGTTTCCGCCCACTCGTACTCTAATTTTCCTTAGATTACTCTAGCTTCTCATTTGGTTCTTACGTCCGACTTTATAGACTTTCGGTACACTTCCCATGGGGTCACCCATCCTAAAATTTCTCTCACTCCAAAGACGCTTAACCTTGGAAGTCTGATGAAATACGATGCTTTAATGCTAGTATAATCGCGTCCACCTCACCGCATGACCTTCATCACATAATCTGGAGTAAGTTGAAGTCTTAACAGATTTCGAAACGTTCTCATAACACATCTCCCTCCAAATTAGAAAGGGTCTCTTACTCTTTTGACTCCACAATTACTATTTTAGCCCTTTTTCAATCCTCAATATTCACTTTTCACCTATGGATATGACTACTTTCCGTCCTAGACTTCCAGATTCCCAATGGTGATGAACACACCTTGATCGCGTTACTTATAAATACTTGGTTATCGGCCTTTGATTTCGCTCTCATTTTACCTCGTTCCTCATCCTTTCTATAACCGAGTCTTTCACAGTCCGTCACTTATAGTACTCGTATCCTTGGCTACACATGTCATGGTCTATTACTACACTGTTATCTCGCTTTCTTCTTATTTCTTTCTTCCAATTACCCTTTCTTTTCTTACACTCGCTATCATTTCCGTTATTATATAACCCTTATTCCAAACTTCCCTTACAGAACTTGATAAGCCTTCCTTATTCGCTCTACAGCTCGCTTTTCCGTTTCACACTTGCCTTCATATTCTAGCTATATAGATCACATCATAGCTTTGGCCACTTCTCACTAGGCTTTACTTATTTTCATAACAATCCTCATTATGTTCACATTATATCTTATTCGTAATCAATCCTATAATGTAACACTTCTTAACCCTTTTACCCTTTCGATCCACTTTATCCTTAATATCTCACAAGCTGTCTTATCAATACATTCATATCCATCACAATTCTTTTCCTCTGTACTCTTGTCTTAATCATACTATTACTTCTTTTAACTATAAGCTCATCATAATTCATCCCTGCTTATCAATTCAGTCGGTACCTTAAATAACACTCCATCAAGATTTACTTACTTTTCTGAATCATCTCTTAGGATTACAAGCCCTCTCCAAATTCTTTTTACCATATCGATATCGACCTTCTAATTATTATTATCCTCAATTCGGCAATTAACTTCTTTCTCGATGTCGGCCGTACTCGTAGCTTAATCAAATCTTATCATTACTATTGGCACGACCTTTCAAGACATATTACAAACCTATATCTCATTCTCTTTTTATTTCTGGAAAAATTTCGGCAGAGTTTCCTCTGTAATTGTTACTATCTCAAAATCTGCACGCAGGAAATACCAACAATGCCTCACAGGGCCAACATATGTATATATATATATATCATATCATATCACAGCCACACAGGGCTCCCAATATCAACAACAGTACGAAAATGATGAACATACCTCGTATGCCCAACTCAAACTGCACCTGTTACACTTTCTTGTTTACTTTCCCTTTTAATCTTCAACTTGTATTTCAATCGTACTTCAATATCTTACCCAACATATATCTTTCATACCTTTGCTTACCTGCGTGCTTTGTAACTTCCAATATCGCTAGTCACTTTCTTCTGTCGATGCCATTCTTCCGCTGAAATCAAAGGTTAGTAGAAGGAATCTCATTCCCTATGACTTGGCTCTATGGCACGATCTAAGAGGTGAAAGAAGAGTAACCACCCTAGATGCCCCGTAGCCTCCTGTTTATAAATGTGGCGCGCTTCACACCATAAACAGGACTCTACTGGACACGACTTTGCAGACAACCCCTAGGACGAACTGCTCTGATACCAATTTGTCACACCCTAACTTTCCATAGGGCATGATGGGCACCCGACCCTTACTTAGGGCCGAGCGAACCCGCTGATCCTCGTGACACTCATAATCTCATCTAGGGCCCTTAAACTCATGAAATGAATACATAAAGAAAATTTTGCATAATGAAAGTTTTTCAAAGAACAACATACTTTTCGTCTTTCTCAAATCAAGGTAAAATGCGTAAACATATGAAATCTAATATAATGCATAATGATACATCGGCTTACGGAGCCGCTTACAAAAAACCGACATGTTATATACATGACTACGTCCGCAAAGTCTCTAACATAAACAAGATACCATAACATAAACACTCGACTCGGCAAAGCACTCCGGGAGGAAATGGAGCTCGCCAATCCAGGTGGAACATCTTCTACTATCTCATCCGTATACACCACGTGGCATGAAAACGCGACCCCGAAGAAAGGGGGTCGATGGAATATGTATCGAGCATGTAAAGCATGAAATACGATAAACGAATCATCTAAATAAGAATAAGGAGTACATAAAATCATAAGGCTTGACTTGAAACATAAATAAATAATATCATATAGTACGTATGCATGTATAACGTGTCCCGGCCTACAGTGAGGGACTCGGTAATCAAAATCATCATATATATATATATATATATATATATATATATATATATATATATATATATATATATATATATATATACCGTACCCGGCCCTCTAGTGAGGGACTCGGTGAATAGCGTGTCCCGGCCCTCTAATGAGGGACTCGGTAAAGGAGATCCTGTCTCCATCATGTATATCATACTCGGCCCATCCCGTCCGGCGCCATCATCACATCATCATATATATATATATAGTGTCCCGGCCCTCTAGTGAGGGACTCGGTGAACAATGCGGTGGAATGTGCACGAATACGTGTCCCCGGCCCGGACTCGGTGAAGGACATATTGAGGCTGGCACGAGCAGAGTAGTGAGAAACCATATGCACATAAATCATCATTACAGACTCAATGGATAAGTAAGTAGTCGACGCTCGAGAGTTAAAACAGTAATCATGTTAAGTTCTTTCAAAAAAAAAGTCGTTAGGACTATACAAAGGAAAATCTCGGGGACCACGGATATGCATCAAACCAATCCGGGCCCGCCCATGAAAGTTAGAGTCATTATTCGTTATAGAATCTTCTACGAACATGTCGGAGCGATCCGAGCTCTTCTGTGAAAGTTAGGGACATTATTTGACATGAAATTCTTTTGGAACAAAAACTCTTTATACAACATTTGAAATCCAATCATACAAAAGACATAAGGATCATAGTTCGACTATATTAAGAATGCCAAACTCAAGAACTGAATAAGAATCGTAGACATGCTCGGATCGTAAGAATAGAGTTACCCCGAGGCTCGTATCATATCCTACTTACAACTAAGACATGCCAAAAGAAAGAAAGAAAGGGTAAGCTTTACATACCTCGTCCGCTTCCTAAGCTAATCCAAACTTAAGTCTCGGGCTTCCCAAGATCTACAATAACGTCATTAGGCACCAAACATTAGTCATAAGCACTTAAGAATTCAATTCTAAGCTAGCACTTTATTTACGTAAATTTGGGCAAAGATTTCCCCTATAAATTCGACAAACCCCCGAGAATTCAACTCGACCAAATCTTCAACAACAATACCAACAACCATATTAACAACATCAATAATCAATTCAAAACGCATTATAACGCTAGTAACTCTTTTCTACATAACTCATCAACATTCCATTTATCTTCCATTCAACCACATACATTCAAGTCAACATCGACGCTCACATATTCAAATACTAATCCGAGATCATTCAAACAAGACTCAAGAATACTTCTAACAATCCGCACAATATTCAAAACAACCCACCAATATACCATGCAACCCGAAACCTTCCAAGTTCAAGAAAACAACAACAACACATTTCTTCCTTCCAAATTCATGAACTACATCAATAATCCACACGTTCACAACATTATTTCCATAAATTCAAGAAACTATATTAAAATTCCATTAGCTTCCATAACAAGCCACAAACGACTATAACTTCAATTTGAACCATTAAACTTCCATTTGCATCATAGAACCCACAACACAACAACCCAAAAATACTAAATAAAATTAGTTCTTCACTCCTACACAACACAACATATACACGGCCAAGCCCAACACATACACGGCTCAACTTCAACATACAAGATTTCATGATTTTCATCCATTTCTACACACTACAACATGCACAAGTCATCCATAACACATGTAAAGGAGGATTGAATCTTACCTTTTTCCACCTAATTCCTCCCTCGACTAGAGTTTGTGTTTTGCAAGAATAAGCGTTTTGCTTGCTCCAACAACTACTCCACGTTAAAGAGGACCTTCCAATTGGTAGAAATGCTAGAGAAATTATTTTTCTTGATCAATTTTTAGGGGCCATGTTCGGCCAGCTCTTGGCCGAATGGTTCTCTCCATTTTTCTCCAAGCTTCTTGAATTTTCTTAAGTTGGAAAGATGACTAATTGTGTCTTGCTTGGTCATCACTTGTATATATATATACAAGCCCCTACAAATACAAGATGAACACATGTACCATTTCATGGCTCATGGGTGGGTCATGAAATAATTTTTTTCCAACTTCTAGCCCCAAGTTTCCTTAATATTCCCATCCAACAAAATTCATAAGCATCTTGTGCATTACACAAAATCGAAAAAATAGCCTTGCCCATAATTTGTCGCAACTAACTTAAAATATTCCAACGTACAAAATACGGGATATAACAGGTGTGTCTACGAGCCGTGTCCAGTAGAGTCTTGGTTATGGGTGTGTTGCACGCCACACTTATAAATAAGAAGTTGCGGGCATTTTAGGAATGAATGACCTTCTTTCTTCATAAGAATCGTGCGATAGAGCTATGATGTGAGAAACTTCTTGTTCCTTAATCGTGTGTTATGTATTTCAGAAATGCCCAGTGAAAAAGGCTACGGCGACCCAAATGGCAAGACGGTGGCGAGCGAGTTTGAAAGAGCACGCCCTCACGGTAGTAGAGTAAAGTGAGTCCAGTGCGGCTCGATCTCGGTCCTCCACATTCGGTACCTGTATTAGAGAAG
>NW_026714675.1:0-22368 GCF_029784015.1 Lycium ferocissimum | reverse complement strand
CTTTTCCACTTAGTTCTTCAATTTGGTTTGGGTTGAGAATTGCAAGAACAAAGGCTTTGCTTGCTCCAACAACTACTTCATGTTGTTAAAGACCTTCCAATGAGTTGAAAAGCTAGAAGAAATTATTTTTTTCTTCAATTTTTCTTGGCATCCATTCGGCTAGCCCTTGGCCGAATGTGCTTCCTTTTTTTTTTCTCCATGCTTCTTCATATTTCTAGAGTTAAAAAGATGATGATTTTGTCTTGCTCCTCATCTAATGTATGCATACATAATTCATCCATGTGTACCATGGCCCACACATGGCTTGGATGAATCAAATTTGGCCAAACCATGAGTGGGAACCACACCACCTCGCACGGCCAACATGGCTATTTTTCATGAAATAAATACTTTCCAATAATTCACTTTTGACCCCAAATTTTCTTAATATTCCATACCAATAAAATCATAAGCAACTTATACCTTAAAACAAAATCGGATGTCAAAAGTCTCAACCTCGCATCCCGGAATAGGCTTGTCCTTAACTTTTCATGGTTAGCTCGGAATGTCCCAAAGTACAAAATACGGGATATAACAATTATAAGCAAACTCAATAAGAGGCAAGTGATCATCGCAATTACCTTTGAAATCAAGGACACATGCCCTCAACATATCCTTAAGGGTCAAAATAGTGCGCTCTGCCTGGCCATCTATCTGAGGGTGAAAAGCTGTACTGAGATTAACTTTTGTACCCAATCCTTTCTAAAAGGATCTCAAAAAATTTGCTGTGAAATGGGCACCACGATCTCAAATAATGGACACTGGAGTCCCATGATAATAAGATTCAACCTAGGAAACCTTAGATTTGATAATAAAAACAAAGAGTCAACCAAAAGGGATATGGGAATGGGGATGAGAAGATTAGAAGGATAGATACTTGACCCTAAGAGCAAGAAATCTATGGACAAGAAAGGGTATGTGAAACCCTAACCCTTCCAATTAGATTAACAAACCCTAGACCCTAAGCAATTCGAATCAACAAACGACTCAAATGAATCCACAAATGAGCAACACTGAATTCGATGGAAAGCAATCAATTCACTTCACAACTAGGAAGCAACACTTAGTTATCCAACCAAACAATCTATATTAAACTAAAGCTATCAACTAAACAATCTCTCATAAGAGTTTCATCATTCAACTTAATCTCCTCATAAATGAGGTCAAACCTCCTACTTATTGTTATATCCCGTATTTTGTGCATTGGGACAATCCGGTTTAATTATGATAAGTTAGGGTCCAAACCATTCCGGGATGCAAAGTCGGGATTTTTGACCTTCGATTTTATTTTGAGACATAAGTTGTTCATGAATTTTGTTTGGATGGGACACTTAGAAAATTTGGGACCAAAATTGGAATTAATGAAAGTTAAAAATCATGCATTTTTTCATGGTCTTAGCCGCGTGGTTGAAGAAGGCCCACACAATCAGGGACAATTTTAATTGGTCCAACACTTGTGTGGGCCATGGACACTAGGACAACAAGTCTTATATTAGCTCAAAGATGACTACTACTTCATTCTCATCTCATCCAACACTTAGAAAAAAAAAAAGGGAACCAAGAAGTCAAGAGCAAGGCTCTTTACCAAAGGAGAAAAAAATCAACTCCAATTCTAGCCATCCCAAAAATAATTTCTTGGTGCTAATCCACTAATTTGAGGTCCCTAAGTAACGTGGGAAGCGTTGTTGGGTCATCCAACCATCCGTTGTGTCAATTGCAAACCCTAGCCTATTAGAGTTGAAGAAGAAAGGTAAGAATTAATCATGTTTATGTGTTATAAAGGTTGTATGAATGTTGTAGTATGTTAAAATGGATGAAAAATCATGAAATAGGATGTCAAGCGAGTCACAGGATGGTGTGTTAGCCGTGTGAAGGCGTGTGTGTGTGTTGTGTTGTGTCAAGCAATGAATTGAAGTCTAGATAGCATGTTGTGATCATTGTAGGGTGAAGAAATGAATGAGAATCATAAGTATGTGCATATGTAAATACGTGTCGGCCGAACGTATGTCATACCATGTGACAAGAATGAATTAATATCGCTTATTGTTTTAGTTGTTGTCGTTATGAATTCCACGTTGACGATAAGAGTTTAATGACTCGAATTAATGTTGTAAGTGTTGTGGGCTGAATTGGAGGTTATTGTGCATTTGACGTAATTTATGTGTTTATGGGAACGACATTGTTGTGAGTATGGATTGTTGGTGCAAATCATGACTTAAGTCGGAAGTGTTATAGTTGAGGTTCTCGGTTTGGGGCTGGTTTCGTGTAAATTGGAGCAATTGTTGGAATGTTGGAAATGTTGTATGAATTGTTTAAAATGTCTTTGAATGTTGTTAGTATGGGTTCGGATTGGTATTTGAATGTATGAGCGTTGATGTTGGCTTGAATGTAGCCGTCGAATTGAATATATTGAAAGTTGTTGAATGATGAAAAAGAGTTACTAATGTTATATTGCCTTTCGGATTGGATTATTGATGTTGTTAGGTTGGTTGTTGTTGCCGTTGTTGTTGATTTAAAATTCTCGTGGCTGGTCTATTTACAGGAAAATGCCCCAAATTTATGTAGAATTAAGGGCTAATGTGGAATTAAATGCCCAAATGTTTATAGCTAATGGTTGGCATATTATGAATCGTTTTGTAGACTTGGGCAGCCCGAGGCGTAGGTTGAGGTTAGCTTGAGTTTGGAGTAGCTTTGGAAGCGTTCAAGGTATGTAAAGCTCAATCCTTCCTTCTTTTGGCATGCCTTAGTTTTGAATTGGCTATGACACGAGCTCGAGGAAATTCTACTCTCGCGATCCGACCGTGTCTGTGATTCTTATTTGTTTCTTGGTCTTCGTATGCTTGATAAGATGAAATATTGGCCCTTATGTCTTTTGTATGACTAAGTTTCAAAAGTTGTATAAAAGTTTGGTTTTTAAAAGAATTTTGTTCCTAAATGATTCGAAACTATGAAAGTCCGCAACTTTCACAGACGTAATCCCGATCGCTTCGATATGCTCAAAAATGATTCCATGATGTATGATGACTATGTTTTCCATAGGCGGGCCCGACTCGGTCGACACCCCTCCGTGGGCCCCGCGACTTTCTTTATGTACTTTGACGATTTTTGAAAGGATATGATATGACTATTATTTCGATTTCAAGTACGATTGTTACTTATCTTCGAGTTTGCAATAATGATTCGATAACATACGATGACTATGATTTTCGTAGGCGGGTCCGATTGAGCGGACGCTCGTCCGTGAGTCCCGCGATCTTCTTCTCGTAAAAATTCCTCGACGGCTTTTCAAAGAATTCGATATGACCATCTTCCCGACCCCCGAGTATGATTACTTATTTGTCCGTTGAGTCTGAAATGAGGATTTTATGTATGTGATTTTGATATGTTCCCGAGTGACGTTAGGGCGAAAATCTGATTTGACTACTGTTTTGGCCTATAAACGATGGTTCGTTTCGATTAACCTACTAAGTCTTTGAAAATTTTTTAAACTGTATTTGGCTACTTATGATTCTGCTCGTGCATTCTCACAGCGTTACGTTTTTCGCGAGTCCCGAGCCGAGATGCGGTGTTACCGCTCGGATTCTTGACCGCAAGATGTGATGTGATGTTGCCGCCGGATTCTTGGCCGCGGTGCGATGTTGCCGCTAGATTCTTGGCCGCGGTATATGTATGTGATATTGACCGCCGGGTACTTGACCGCGGTATGTGTATATGTGATTTCGATGGGGCCGGATTATGATCATTCTAAGCACGTTTTCCGTCATATGATATGTTTGATTTTCCGTATGTATGAGTCGAAATGTTTTCCAAAGAAAGCTAAGAATTTTGGCATCTAGATATGCACTTACTTTCCGTACTAGTTGTCCGGTATAACTCGCATTTGCTTACCGTATCTTTTGGCTTTGCATACTCGCACATATTCCGCATCGACCCCCTTTCTTCGGGGGTCGCGTCTCACGCCCTGGTGCGCGTACGCATGGGCCGCGATCCACCGGTCTAGGACACCTATCCCGCCGTTGGAGCGCTCCCTTTATTCCCCGGAGCCTACATTTTGGTATATATTCTCCCGTTGTGTATGTATTTGTGTATTCGGGGGGCACGGCGGGCCCCGTCCCGTCATATGATTCTCGTTGTCTCCGTTGTGAGGTCCGTGGACATAGTGGGTTATGTGCGCTGTCTCCGGATGCGCGAGTAAGTTGTGCTCGGGGCGGCCCATCCGCCGCAGGCCTTGCCTTTCCGCCGCGCGTATGTATACTTTGCTACGTTATGTATATTATGGCGCACCCACGGCCAGGTGCTTTATATGTTTGTATGTGATGTTTGGAACCACGTATGATCTCTATGTCGGTATAGATTGTTTGTATGCTGATTTCTAAGAGAGTGCGTAATGGTGCCCAAATTTCTCGAGCACTAATCACGGCCTACGGAGTTAGGTCGTGACACTTATACTACTAGGAAATAAGAAGACACCTAGCTATTACATTATTGCCCTTGATGAGGCAAGGGCCTTGTTTGGCTAGTTGGATGTTGGCTTGAAATTCGAAAAGGCTCCTTTTTGTACATATAGCTATCTTCCAATCTTCAAAGCTTGCAATTGTGACCATTTGCATCTATACTCTTTCTTTTGCATGTCTAGCCATTATTGCATTTCTACCCCTTTGTGCCTCTAGCCATTTTGAGTGTTGGCCTTCTTTCTTGCAGCTTCTTCTTCCATTCCTCTCCAAGCTACTTTCCATACTTCATAAGCCTTCTTATGGGGCTTGTATTCCTCTCCATGGGTCTCCAATGCTCCTTTGGTCATCCTCCTAGCTTGAATGGATTGGAGTCCCATGCCTTGGTCTTCAATGTGAGCCTTCAAGTGAAGTGTCCCTAGTAGGGTCATATCATCCTCCCCTTCCGAACCTTGCAAAAGCCAAAGGAAGATGGAGGACAACATACTCCTCAAGGATTGACGATAAGCACACACAACAATAACTACATAATCATGCCAAGGATGAACAAATTTGTGGTACAACCACACATCAATAGTAATCATGCATAATAAGTGTATACATGGGATTTCAACAAGGTGATTTCCCCAAAATTCATAGAGTAAGGGTAATATGAAGGAAGTAATGCTATTAGAATAGGGAACAAAGGATGCCACATTGGTCCTAAAAGAGATAAAGCACATTAATTCCTCACTCCCCAAGCAAGTTCTACCCTCATTTTGACTAAGTGTAAGATGTAAAGTAAGGTCATTCCAACCTAGATCCCAAATATCTACACTATTCTCCTTAAACAATGGTTTCACTACCAAGACATAACAAGAGGACACTACACCGGGGTCATAAACAAAGATATGCCTCAAGTCATGGTCTACACATCCCACTTGCAAACCCATCATAAACTTAAGCAACATACAAAGGGTTTTATAAGCAAAGAGGTCATAAGGAAAGGTATCACACAAGATATGGTTAGCCAGTTGTAGCGAAGTTTTACCCTCTCTGTCAAGATAATCCATTTTAGCAATCAAGTCATATTCCCTCAAGAGGAGGTTTTTCTCACTAAGAAATGGATCATCATACCATAGTGGTTCTTTAGTGACTTTGTGATTCAAACGAATGGCTTCATTTTCAACATCACAAAACACAAAGCCATGCATTTCACAATCATCCTGTCACGCCCTAATTTCCGATAGGGCGTGATGGGCACCCGACCCTTACTTAGGGCCGAGCGAACCCGCTGACTCTCGTTATACTCATGACTGCGTCGGGCCCTTAAATCATGACATTTAATGCATAAGGAAAACTTTTCGAAGAACAATATGCCTTTTATCTTTTTCAAATCAAATAAAATCTGTAACATATGAAATTTGTAATATATCGCATAATGGTATATCGGCTTACATAGCCGCTTACAAAACTGACATCTTATATACACGACACTGTCTGCAAAGTCTCTAACATACTCCAGATACCATAACAAAAGCACTCCGACTCGGCGCAGACTCCGGGAAGAAATGGAGTCGCCAATCCAAATGAACATCTTTCTACTCATTTTGTATGTACCGCGTGGCATGAAACGCAGCCTCGAAGAAAGGTCGTATGAATATGTACTAAGTATGTAAAGCATGAAATACAGAACAAGATCGTATCGAAATAAGGAATACAGAAAATCGTAAGACTTGCCTTTTAAAACATAAATCACGTGTGTCAATATCATGTCAAATTCCTTAATAACCGAGAAACATAATTAGAAAATCATCTTGTACGCATGCATAGATATAACGCGCGCCCCCGGCCCCGCAGCGAGGGACGCGGTAAGTAAAATCATCGATGCATACGCATATAACGTGCCCCGTTCCCCAGTGAGTGACGCGTATACACGTACATATAACGTGCCCGGCCCTCTAGCCGACGGACGCTGAACGGTCATCATATGCCATCCTGGCCACCTCCCCCATATCATCATATCATATATATATATAACGTGCCCCGGCCCTCTAGTGAGGGACGCGGTGAACAATGCAATGGAGTTGCACGAATACATGGCCTGGCCCGGGACGCAGTGAAGGACATATTGAGGCTGGCACGAGCAGTAAAGCCGAGAAACCATATGCACATAAATCATCACGCGTACTCAATGGATAAGTAAAGTAGTCGTCGCTCGAGAGTCAAAACGGAAATCAAAAGTTAAGTTCTTTCAAAACAAGTCGTTAGGACTATACAAAGGTAAATTCCTTGGGACCACGGATTGATATGTATCAAACCAATCCGGGCCCGCCCATGAAAGTTAAAGTCATTATACGTTATAGAATCATTTACGAGCATATTAAAGCAATCCGGTTCTGTCTATGAAAGTTACAGACATTTTTAGACATAGGATCTTTTAAGAACAAAACATTCTTTTTGCAACATTTGAAATTCAATCATACATAAGACTTAAGGATCATAGTCCGACCATATGGAGAATGTCAACATCAAGAAGCAAATAAGAATCATAAACTTGCTTGGAATTTAAGAATGGAGTTACCCCAAGGCACAAATCATGTCATACCTTACTTTCATCTAAGACATGCCAAAAAAAGGAAAGAGTAAGCTTTACATACCTCGTCCGCTCCCTAAGCTATTCCGAACTTAAGTCTTGGCTTCTCAAAATCTACAATATCGTCATTAGACATCAACATTAGTCATAAACACCGAAGAGTTCGATTTCAAGCCATCGTTTTATCTACGTAAATTTGGGCAAGATTTCCATAAAATTCAACAACCCCGAGAATTCAACTCGGCTAAATCTTCAATAACAATACCAACAACCATATATACAACATCGATAATGAATTCAAAACGCATTCTAACATTAGTAACTCTTTTCTATACAATTCGACGATATTTCATTTTCGTTCGAATCAACCGCATACGATCAAACCAACATCAATATTCACACGTTCAAGTACTAATCCAAACCACTCAAACAAGATTCAAGAACGTTTCAAACAATCCGCACAATATTCTAACAACCCAACCATTATACTACCTCACCCGAAACTTCCCAATTCCAATAGGAACAACAACAACACATTTCTTTCTTTCAAATTCATCAACTACACCAACAATCCACACTTTAGCAACATTATCTTCATAAATACAAGAAACTATATTTAATTCACATTAGCTTCCAAAACAGTCCACACACGATTTTATCTTCAACTTAATTCATTAAACCTTTATTTACATCATAGAATCCACAACACAACAACCAAAAATACTAAATAAAATTTAGTTCATTCCTTGTCACAAAACAGCCCATACTCACGGCTCAACACCAACATACAAAGTTTCATGAATTTCATCCATTTCTACACACTATTCCCTCCGTTCTAATCCGTTAAAAACTCGAATAAACTTGTTAACAATGAAAAGGAACCTTAATCTTACCTTAAGTATGTATCCACCACGTCCACCCTCTTCTTCTTGGTTGATTTTTAGCTCAAATTGAAGGCAACGCGACGTACGACACTTTTCTCTTCATGGGCTTCGAAATTCGGGGCGCGGATTTTGGTCAAAATTAGTTTTTCTCTCTAGGCTCTCCTCTCTCTTTTTCTCCAAAATTTTCTGGGTGTTTTGGTATGAAAAATGAGGAGAAAAGGCTGATATTTCATTTAAAAAGGTGTGGGTAATGGGCCTGACCCGGTTGGGCTCGGGTTGGGCCTGGCCCACTGACCTTTCTGCCTTAAAACATCTATATCTCCTTATCCCGATGTCGCCTATGAACCCAAGACCTATGGTTGGAAAGCTATTTCAATTATCTACAACTTTCATTCTGGGAGTTTTCCCAAATTCCAAATTCATAATACTGTTTTGGCCCCTCGAAATCAGATCACCCGAGACGTTTTCTTTACATCGCCTTTTCGAGGGCTTACACTCATTTTTAGCTTATGGGTCCTTCTTAGGACTTGCTCAACTTCACATGTACCACTCATATATCTCTTCATATGTCCTTTATAAAATCCCGACATGTGGGTCCCACCTTAACACACGGCCACTTTGGCCTTTTCATGAAATTTTTATTTCAACTTCTAGCCCCTAATTTCCCTTAATATTCCATACCAATAAAATTCATGAGCAACTTGTGCATTAAAATAAAATTGGAGGTCTAAAGTCTCAACCTCGTATCCCGAACTAGTCTTGTCCTTAACTTATCATGGTTAGCTCGGATTATCCCAACGTACAAAATACGGGATATAACATCCTTCGCCCCTTTAGAACATTCGTCCTCGAATGTTCAACTAGCCTCGTAAGGTCTTATAAGGATCTCGGGGGTTCCCTTTATTACTATAACATACTGTCTCATCTACCAATCCTATTTCTTCTTCATCTCCTCTTCAGCTTCTCAAGTCATCTCCTTCGTGTTATTATTCCGCCACAATACCTTAGCAAAAGCCACGTCTTTAGTACGCAACCTTCTTACCTTACGAACCATGTAATAAAGTCCAATACATCTCGGGTTAAACTTCTCCTTCTTGTCGGATCTCATTACACCTTTCATGGGTGGTATCTTCAAGAATACTCACTCGCTAGTCTGGAATTCTAAGTGTCGACGTCGATTGTCGTCATATGTTTTCTGTCATCTCTGGGCTGCTAATAGCCGTTCCCTGCTTTACTTATCGTCAGTTGATATAAATCTGAGAGAATCTGATGCATAAATTCACTCTCTTAGCGATCAATTAGTTTTGACCATCTTGCCCAAATCATCTTACAATCCCCTTTACTCAACTTATAACATCCTAGACACATTATCTCGTGTCGTCCCTTTATCCTTAATGCAAACTCTTCCATTGTCTCTTTGCTCTGATTTTGCTCTTAACTTTCCTCTTACACATGATATTGCAATCTTTATGCGAATATACGAAGGTGCTCAAATTAGCCCAGAAATACCTTAGCATGACTTCGCTAATCCTTATGTTTTACTTTATCTTCTCTTCTCTTATCTTACAACCGGTATTGGAATAGACCTTTGGTTCAACCATAGCCATGTCCTGTTTGTCCTTAGCACTAATCCTATTTCGGTAATTTCAGCTTAAACCATCTTTACATCTTTCCTTAGTGCACCCAAAATCTCGTAATCATATCGTTATTTCGAATCCAAACTTTTCCCATTAAGTATTTGCTTGGTCTCATCCCTAACATATAAATATTCGTGAGTACATAATTACTCTTATACGACTTGCATAAAATATATTCCATCTTGGTTAGAGTCTTTCCTTCTCCTGTTTCACTCTGCTCCACATATTCTTTCCGTCCTAACATTCGCTTATAGTCTACCCTTTCATACTCTTTTCCCTTCCTTTCTCACTTCCCACTATAAGAGGTTCTCTATCATTAGCGAACAACTCTATTGCTCACATCTTAATCTTTAATCCAAAGATAAAAGTTGTTACCTCTCACGATGTTTCTCTGTAAGTTACTCGTTATCATTCTCCTTTAAGCCTCCACTTTCCAATGTCACTTCATTCAAGACCTCTACAATTAATTCTCAACACTATCTCGATTACCATCCTAACTCCTACTCCTTTTTCTGGCTTTTGGATCTCACTAACTTGTCCCGGCAAGGAATCTTATGTCACGACCCAGCCCCGTGGGCCGTGACTGGCGCCCTATTTGGACACCCAAACAGACTTTCATATCAAATCATCATAATATAGCTTAGTTCAAATATCATACTTATCGTTATTATCGTAAGGAAAATACATGCTATCTTAAGCGGTCGCACACACCCGCAGTATCATATCAAAGTCAAAAGAGCGGCGGAATGTGCATCGCCGACATATATGCACATATACAAATACATGGGCCATTATAGCCACCATAACAGACGGACCGCATTAAGATGCAAAAAACCACAAACAAATCAAACATACATAGGACCCACGACCCACACGCTGACTACGAGCCTCTACAAATCATAACGAAATCATATGACGGGACAAAGGCCCCGCCGTACCCCAAATAGTCAAATATACGTAAATACATATATACCATAAAAGATATGTACCAACATATGGGCTCTTGATCAAAAGGAGCGCTCCGTAATAGCAGAATGTGTGGCCTACAATGCGACATCACGAACCTCCGTACCGCGGGCATGAAGCGCAAAATTCCCGAAGAAAGTGGGGTCGCACGAAAGATGTACTGAGTATGTAAAGCATAAAGTGCAGAAATCCAAATCATAGCTGAAGTAAAAGTATAAGGAGAGAGAATACCGAATTAGCATATCAGATCTGTACTGGAAACATATACATATAATGCAAATCAAAATCATGCATAACGCTCAGGAACGTGGTCACCACTCCGACGCTGGTGCCACTCACAGCATAACTCCCAGGGTTTCAAATCTCCGTACATCTCCAAACACATCACATCACCATACAAATCACATCATCACATATATCATAAGCCATATCACAAAGATAACTCCATAAACGGAACCTGGCCCTATGGCGAGGTCTCGGAACCGTAACACAAAGATACCGCCGAATTTATCATGGTGCGCACGATCATAAAGCCGGCCCGGGAACCGGTGAACGAAATCATAATAAGGCACGAGCGGAGTCGTGAGCAAACAATGCAATATATATATATATCGAAATACCTTTACAAACTTGATAAAGTCATATGTTGGCTCTTTAGTCAAAATAGTTCAAACAATTAATCAAAACGGTATTTCACGAAGGTATTTCCAAAATGGTAATTATGATTCAAAATAGAACCATATGCATATATCCAATTAAATTTCAAACTCGGCAACCAAATACATATCCATACTCATATTAAGATCAAAAAGGCTCGTAGTAAGTATTGGGTCCGTTTAATTAATATACAAAAGATGTAAGCTTAGGTTTACAACACTTTCGAAAATACTTCATAAACTATTCTTCTGAAGATTTAGTGTCGTTCACATTCGTAAGCTTTCAAATAACTTACGAAACAAACCAACGGAGTCTTAAACTCATGGCGGAAGCCCTCCCTTTATATCGTGCCGAAAATGAGACTAATAGAGCAAACAAAAGAGTCTCGGAGTTAGCGGGCCCACCTCGAGTCAAGTCGAGGTGGCGAACACGAATTGCGGACGTTTGGGGTCTACGTAACCATACATGAAGGTTTGAAGCAAATCGATTACATTTATACAAATTTTGAACATATGGGCGCTTTCCAACAAAATACGCGTTTTCTAGTTCAATTCAATTGAATGAATAGTACTTGATTTTCATTTCGGATTTCAAGGAACAAAATTGCTCCCGAGGCTCCAATATCGACCTAGTATACCTAGGACATGCCATAAAAAGAAATGGGGTAGCCTTACATACCTTTCTCGCTTGTTGAGCTCATCAAAACTTCGATCCCGTTTCGCCAAAAATCCGCAAATGGTCACATTGACCAGTTACTATTCATGAGACTCATAATTTCCAACCTTAGCCAATATTGTTCTATAAAAATTTGGGCAGCATCTCCCCTATAAATTCAACATCCCCGAGACTTAGCTCGGCTCAAAATACAACAGCAACAACAACCCAAACATCATCAAACAACATAAACCATAATCAAACCATTCTAACTTCAATGTTCTTCCTTGCCACATAAGTTGGCAACTTTTCATTCAAACTTCACAAATTCCAAATCTATGTCCACATTATTGTATTCATTCAATCATTCAAAATTATTCAATCACATCCCAATTATACTCCAAACCATATACAAATTTCCCAAAGTTCATTACTTTCCATATTTCATTCAAAACATCTAAGATTACGACGAACGTTCTAACTCTCATCGTTTCACTCCACATTCATTAACCTCAACCATAGGTCATATTTAAAGTCTTTAGTATCATAGGTATACAATGATATACACAAATATACCAAAGGTATACACTTTCCCATAATGGTCCGAAATCATTTCCCACACCAATTCAATTTATTAAACGATCATTTACGTCATAAAGGTCACAACAACGCCACGGACCAACTAACAAAATCAAATTCACATGGCCTTGCACTTCATGTAGCTCACGGCTACAACACCAAACACACACACACACCCACGGTTTTCTACACATATCAATACTACGGAATTCTCGTCTATTCTCAATCCTTATCACATTCATACAATTTCCATAACAAAAGAATAGCAAAATTCTTACCTTTTCTTAATTTTCCGACTTGTCGCAAACACGCACCTTTCACCAAACTAATTGTACCCCCGTTGAAGAGGGCCTCGAGTACTTCACAAATATGTGAACATCAAGATTTTTAAGGCTAAAGCCTTGCTTGCAAATTTTTTTTTCTCTTTTTCCATGGTTCGGCCGAGAGGCACCTTGGAGGTGCTCTCTTATTTTTTTTTGTTGCTTTGATGATTTCTTGAAGATTCCTAAGGCTAAGTATGATATATATATATATCCAATTAAAGTCATGTGCCTAGCACATGACTTGCTAAAATGGGCTTGGACCTAGCCAATATGGCCGGCCACCCCATGGACTTTGGGCCTAAATTTTTTTGATCAATCTTCTTGGCCCAATCCATTAAAACTCGTTTTGAAATTTCCGAAACTAATTTTCAAAATTCCAAATTTGCCCTCGGCCTTTCCCCGACACTTTCACGTCAACACTTTTCATAAGCAACAACATATGTGCTAAACGAAATCAAAATATGGCCTTATTCCTTTCAAGGCTACATTACTCCAAATTTTCAAATACGCAAAAACACGGGATATAACATTCTCCCCCCCTTTAGAACATTCGTCCTCGAATGTTAAATTAGTCTTATAGGTCTTAAAGGAAACTCCTCGTGGGAGGGGGGGGGGGGCTTTCTCTTGTCAACCACATAGTTTTATTTAATCGTAGCGCCGTGAGGCCTTCATTTTCCAGCCCTTCCTACTCTTCTTCAATA
Source organism: Lycium ferocissimum (assembly GCF_029784015.1). Classification (NCBI taxonomy): domain Eukaryota; kingdom Viridiplantae; phylum Streptophyta; class Magnoliopsida; order Solanales; family Solanaceae; genus Lycium; species Lycium ferocissimum. Next base: position 8,902 of record NW_026714675.1, on the reverse strand, counting down.
GTACCGCATTAGAAATGCCGAAATCTTCATTAGCTCAATGTCTGCATAAACCTTAAATAGGACATACGACGAACAGGATCTTTATCAACACCAGAAGATCAGACGGATGTCAGGCAGAGTCAGATCCAAAATCGAAGGTACAAAAGTATGACAGACACAAGCATAATCTAACGTTATCTCAAACAAATTCGAAATCGGGGCTAGACGTACAAAGCATATCAGACAGACCCACAATCCGTATCAGATGCGCTGAACTATATCAGATAGGTTCATAATCAGAGTCAGACGTATAAAAATATATCGAACAAAACGTATTCAGATTCGGAAGTGCAGAAGCATAGCAGATAAATTCATACTCCGACGTCATATCGAACAGATCTCGTACAGAAATATATCGAACAGATCGTAATCAAAATCAGACATGCGAAGATATCGAACAGATCGTAATCAAAATCAGACAGATTTGTAATCAGAATCAGACGTACGAAGCCACGTCGAACGTATTCGTAACCGAGTTAGGCGTACCGAGGTACATCAAACAAATTCGTAGTCGAGTCGGGAACGGAGGCACATTAAATAGAAGCATGATCGAATTTAGAAATACAAAACATAATAGACGGCTTCATCAAAATCGGAGGTGTAGAAGTATGGCTTACAAAACCTCGATCAACGTCGCCATTTTCACTCATGCTTTCGGTTTACGAAGTTCTCTCCGGTCAACGCTTCCCTACTCATTCGACCTTCTTGCCCCGAATTATTTCATCAAAACATTCAATAGGCTGGCGTAGTTGAGTTTGTGTCCTTATGAAAGTTTCGCTCGTCTCCGCATAATAGCCCTTAGGCCCTTTCTTGCTCTCTTCTTATATCCTTAATGCATAACATTGCCTTTTTACTTAAAAATGACAATGCAGACAATTATCAACGTAGCCTCCATTTTTTTCAAAACATGAGCCACCGCGCTAATTCCAAATCATGAGTGGAATAATTTCTCTCGCGCGGATTGTTTGCTGTATATGGTCAGACACCACTTCACACCGATAATACACATAATTTCATAGCATATCTCCTCGAATTTTATGAACTATTTCCTAGTATCTAACGAACCTCTTTTCTTTCCTTTAAAGGCCTCCAAACTACCAAATACTGGTATTCCTGATACGATAATTCGTCATTACCCGAAATACTCGTTAAATCTGATAATCTCCTCTATTACTCTTTGGGAGCCCTCGGCTTGGCACCATTCTCTTGCCTCCATTACCATTCTTTAGAACATAATACTGCATACTTATGCACAACATCCGTTTACTCGACGGGGGAAAATTAAATCAGGACATAAACATGTCACAATTTATATTGGCGAAACGAAATCTTCTTAAGGCATCTTTCGTTCTTTCCCGTTATTCTCTTGGTATGTAGATATACTTAGTGTGCCCTCAACCAATAAGTTTCCTTTCTTGACATTTAAAGGTAGTGTAACCCGCTTTAAGTCTAACGTAATATGTTCTCCCTTACGTTCTACTCAATTACTCTCTTTTTTTCTCCAAATATCATTGCATTAAAATATCCCAATCCTAACCTATATCAAACTCAATATCAATTTATCTCGAATATCCGCACCACACCTTTCACTTTGTCTCATAAATTCTCCCATGCAATGTCTTTCATAAATTACCGCACCGGTCGTTAAGGTGCACCTATGGATTGACATAGTCACCAAAGGAAGTCCCGTACATACATATATATATATTTTGCTATTATTTCCTTTTTTCAAGGCATTTGCAATCACTTGTTCAAACTCACTCTTATTCTAGAGCTGCATTGCCCTTTCTTCTTTTTCATGTATTTAAGCTGCCTCAGCCTACGCAATCTCTATAAAGTTTCTAACCATTCCACATACCCTAATTTCCTTTAGGTTACCTCAAACTTCCCATTTATCTCTTATATCTATATTTGCGAAAATTTCTGCACATTTCCCAGGGGTCACCCATCCAAAAATTTCTCTAGCCCTGGCACGCTTAACTTTAAAACTTTAATACATTTGGGCGCGTTAAGGCCGGTATAATCACATCAACCGCCCCGTACGACCTCTATCACGTAATTTAAGATAGGCCGGGGTCTTAACAACTTTCAAACGTTCTCGTGGCGGGTCCCACCCCGACCCGGGAGAAAATTCTTTCACTTTTCTCACCATATAGGTACCGTATCGCCCTTACCTTCATCCATATATCTAATTCGCACAAACCCACAAATTTAAATTTTTTTTCCACGAATTCCGTTTCCAATCAATCGTTCTGGAATCGGAAACATTACTGTAAAGTCCCCTCCAACTACCAAAGAAAAGGGAACTAGGGTCCAATGACATCACAAAACTTCTTAGTACTCATTTCACATAATTACCTCCACATATATATGTATATATGGGAAGCGAGCCATTTAATTACCAACTACTTGTCATATGCTTTGTACTTTCCGATAAGGTGAAACTTACTGCTGGACATTTTTGCCCTTCAACATAGACTTTTTCCAAAGCAAAATGTAGTCGAAACGTATTTTTGGTCCGTTTAAATAAATCACAATTTTTGCTGCTCATATATACGTTCTTGCAATAAATTCCCCCACCTAAGGATGGTGCTTCTTAAAATGACGTGGATGTCTTTTAAACTTTAATCCAACATAAGAGATTTACTCTATCGGCATCGACTTTCAAGACATGTTAAAAACTTATATCTCATTTTTTCGTATTTCTAGAAAAAAAAAATTCGCGCAGGTTCCTTCCGTATTTCTTACTATTCCGAACCTCGCACGCCAGAAACACCAACAACGCCTCACGTGGCCAACATGTACACACACATACATATACCGTATCCTAGCATAGCCACACAGTATAACAATTTCAAGTAAAAGCACGAATATATCGGGTCTTACCTTACATACATAATTCAAATGGCACCGGTGGTATTTTCCTATTTTCTCTCCTTTTCGATTTTTTTCAACTTTATATTTCCATCATACTTCAAATGACTTTTCCAACATACATCTTTCATACCATTACTTACCTGCGTGCTGTGTAGCTCCCAACTTCATCGATCCATCGGTTTATTACTCGTCGATACCGTTCTCACCTGAAATCAAAGGTTAGTAGGAAGGAATTAAGCTTTCTACAAACTGGCTCTATCGCACGATCTAAGATCCAAAGAAGGGCAACACCCTAAATGTCCCGTAGCCTCCGTTTATAGATGTGGTGCACAACACACCGATAAACAAGACTCTACGAGACACGGCCGTAGACATTCCGAGGACATCGCTTCGATACCACTTTTGTCACGACCCGCCCCGTGGCCGTAGTGGACGGCGCCCTATTTGGACACCCAAACGACTTTCATATCAAATCATCATAATATAGCTTAGTTCAAATATCATACTTATCGTTATTATCAGAAGTGAAAATACATGCTATCTTAAGCGGTCGCACACACCAGAGTATCATATCAAAGTCAAAAGAGCGGCGGAATGTGCATCGCCGACATATATGCACATATACAAATACATGGGCCATTATAGCCACCATAATGACGGGACCGCATTAAGATGCAAACCACAAACAAATCAAACATACATAGGACCCACGACCCACACAACCCTGACTACGAGTGCCCTACAAATCATAACGAAATCATATGACGGGACGGCCCCGCCGTACCCCAAATAGTCAAATATACGTAAATACATATATATACCATAAAAGATATGTACCAACATATGGGCTCCGATCAAAAGGAGCGCCTCGTAATAGCAATGTGTGGCCTACCTTTCGCATCACGAACCTCTGTGTACTGGGCGGTACGAAGCGCGGCCGAAGAAAGGGGTGGTGACGAAAGATGTACGAGTATGTAAAAAAGTGCAGAAATCCAAATCATAGTCAAGTAAAAGTATAAGGAGAGAGAGAATACCGAATTAGCATATCGTATCCGTACCGGAAACATATACATATAATGCAAATCAAAATCATGCATAACGCCAGAACGTGGTCACCACTCCGACGCCGGTGCCACTCACAAGATAACTCCCAAGGGTTTCAAATCTCCGTACATCTCCAAACACATCACATCACCATACAAATCACATCATCACATATATCATAAGCCATATCACGGATAACTCCATAAACGGAACCCGGCCCTATGGCGAGGTCTCGGGAACCGTAACACAAAGATAATCGCCGAATTTATCATGGTGCGCACGATCATAAAGCCGGCCCGGGAACCGGTGAACGAAATCATAATAAGGCACGAGCGGAGTCGTGAGCAAACAATGCAATATATATATATATCGAAATACCTTTACAAACTTGATAAAGTCATATGTTGGCTCTTTAGTCAAAATAGTTCAAACAATTAATCAAAACGGGTGTATTTCACGAAGGTATTTCCAAAATGGTAATTATGATTCAAAATAGAACCATATGCATATATCCAATTAAATTTCAAACTCGGCAACCAAATACATATCCATACTCATATTAAGATCAAAAAGGCTCGAGTAAGTATTGGGTCCGTCGAATTAATATACAAAAGATGTAAGCTTTTAGGTTTACAACACTTTCGAAAATACTTCATAAACTATTCTTCCGAAGATTTAGTGTCGTTCACATTCGTAAGCTTTCAAATAACTTACGAAACAAACCAACGAGTCTTAAACTCATGGCGGAAGCCCTCCCTTTATATCGTGCCGAAAATGAGACTTATAGAGCAAACAAAAGAGTCTCGGAGTTAGCGGGCCCACCTCGAGTCAAGTCGAGGTGGCGAACACGAATTGCGGACGTTTGGGGTCTACGTAACCATACATGAAGGTTTGAAGCAAATCGATTACATTTATACAAATTTCGAACATATGGGCGCTTTCCAACAAAATACGCGTTTTCTAGTTCAATTCAATTGAATGAATAGTACTTGATTTTCATTTCGGATTTCAAGGAACAAAATTGCTCCCGAGGCTCCAATATCGACCTAGTATACCTAGGACATGCCATAAAAAGAAATGGGGTAGCCTTACATACCTTTCTCGCTTGTTGAGCTCATCAAAACTTCGATCCCGTTTCGCCAAAAAGGCTTGCAAATGGTCACATTGACCCGCTACTATTCATGAGACTCATAATTTCCAACCTTAGCCAATATTGTTCTATAAAAATTTGGGCAGCATCTCCCCCATAAATTCAACATCCCGAGACTTAGCTCGGCTCAAAATACAACAAAGAACAACAACCCAAACATCATCAAACAACATAAACCATAATCAAACCATTCTAACTTCAATGTTCTTCCTTGCCACATAAGTTGGCAACTTCTCATTCAAACTTCACAAATTCCAAATCTATGTCCACATTATTGTATTCATTCAATCATTCAAAATTATTCAATCACATCCCAATTATACTCCAAACCATATACAAATTTCCCAAAGTTCATTACTTTCCATATTTCATTCAAAACATCTAAGATTACGACGAACGTTCTAACTCTCATCGTTTCACCTCCACATTCATTAACCTCAACCATAGGTCATATTTAAAGTCTTTAGTATCATAGGTATACAATGATATACACAAATATACCAAAGGTATACACTTTCCCATAATGGTCCGAAATCATTTCCCTACACCAATTCAATTTATTAAACGATCATTTACGTCATAAAGGTCACAACAACGCCACGGACCAACTAACAAAATCAAATTCACATGGCCTTGCACTTCATGTAGCTCACGGCTACAACACCAAACACACACACACCCACGGTTTTCTACACATATCAATACTACGGGATTCTCGTCTATTCTCAATCCTTATCACATTCATACAATTTCCATAACAAAGAATAGCAAAATTCTTACCTTTTCTTAATTTTTTCCGACTTGTCGCAACCGCGCACCTTTCGCCAAACTAATTGTACCCCGTTGAAGAGGGCTCCTCGAGCACTTCACAAATATGTGAACATCAAGATTTTTAAGGCTAAAGCCTTGCTTGCAAATTTTTTTTTTTTTTTTTCCATGGTTCGGCCGAGAGGCACCTCTTGGGAGGTGCTCTCTTTATTTTTTTTTTGTTGCTTTGATGATTTCTTGAAGATTCCTAAGGCTAAGTATGATATATATATATCCAATTAAAGTCATGTGCCTAGCACATGACTTGCTAAATAGGCTTGGACTAGCCAATATGGCCGGCCACCCCACGGACTTTGGGCCTAAATTTTTTTGATCAATCTTCTTGGCCCAATCCATTAAAACTCGTTTTGAAATTTCCGAAACTAATTTTCAAAATTCCAAATTTGCCCTCGCCTTTCCCCGACACTTTCGCGTCAACACTTTTCATAAGCAACAACATATGCTAAACGAAATCAAAATATGGCCTTATTCCTTTCAAGCTACATTACTCAAATTTTCAAATACGCAAAACACGGATATAACATTCTCTTCCTCTTTAGAACATTCGTCCTCGAATGTTAAATTAGTCTTATAGGTCTTAAAGGAAACTCCTCGTGGGGGGGGGCTTTCTGTCAACCACATAGTTTTATTTTAATCGAGTCACTTCGTGAGGGCTCTCATTTTCCAGCCCTTCCTACTCTTCTTCAATAGTACCGCATTAGAATCGCTCGAAATTTCATTAGCCCAAAATGTCCGTATAAACCTTAAATAGGACATACGACGAACAGATCTTTATCAACACCGAAGATCGATGATGTCGCAGACAATCCAAAATTGAAGGTACAAAAGTATGATGTACACAAGCATAATCTAAACGTTATCTCAAACAAATTCGAAATTCTAAGACGTACAAAGCATATCGTATACCCACAATCCGTATCCGATGCGCCCTCGAACTATATCGTATAGGTTCATAATCGCAGTCGTACGTATAAAAATATACCGAACAAAACGTATTCAGATTCGGAAGTGCAGAAGCATAGCAGACAAATTCATATCCGACGTCATATCGAATCGTATCTTCGTACGTAAATATATCGAACAATCGTAATCAAAATCAGACATGCGAAGATATCGAACAGATCGTAATCAAAATCAGACAGATTTGTAATCAGAATCAGACGTACGAAGCCACGTCGAACAGATTCGTAACCAGAGTTAGGCGTACCGAGGTACATCAAACAAATTCGTAGTCAGAGTCAGGCGAACGGAGGCACATTAAATAGAAGCATGATCGAACTTGAAACACAAAACACAACAGACCGTGGCTTCATCAAAATCGGAGGTGTAGAAGTATGGCTTACAAAACCTCGATCAACGTCGCCATTTTCACTCATGCTTTCGGTTTACGGAAGTTCTCTCCGTCAACGCTTCTTCTACTCATTCGACCTTCTTGCCCCGAATTATTTCCATCAAAACATTCCAATATAGGCTGGCGTAGTTGAGTTTGTGTCCTTATGAAAGTTTCGCTCGTCCTGCATAATAGCCCTTAGGCCCTTTCTTGCTCTCTTATATCCTTAATGCATAACATTGCCTTTTTACTTAAAAATGACAGTCTGTACAATTATCAACGTAGCCTCCATTTTTTTCAAAACATGAGCCACCGCGGCTAATTCCAAATCATGAGGAATAATTTCTCTCCGCGCGGATTGTTTGCTGTATATGGTCGTACACCACTTCACACCGATAATACACATAATTTCATAGCATATCTCCTCGAATTTTATGAACTATTTCCTAGTATCTAACGAACCTCTTTTCTTTCCTTTAAAGGCCTCCAAACCACCAAATACTCGGTATTCCCGATACGATAATTCGTCATTACCCGAAATACTCGTTAAATCCGATAATCTCCTCTATTACCTTTAGAGCCCTCGGCTTGGTGTACCATTCTCTCTTGCCTCCATTACCATTCTTTAGAACATAACACCGTATACTTATGCACAACATCCGTTTACCCGACGGGGGAAAATTAAATCAGACACAAACATGTCACAATTTATATTGGCGAAACGAAATCTTCTTAAGGCATCTTTTCGTTCTTTCCCGTTATTCTCTTGTATGTAGATATACTTGGTCGTTGTGCCCTCGCTCAATAAGTTTTTCTTGACATTTAAAGGTATGTAACCCGCCTTTAAGTCTAACAATATGTTCTCTCCCCTCACGTTCTACCACTACTTCTTTTTTCTCCAAATATCATTGCATTAAAATATCCCAATCCTAACCTATATCAAACTCAATATCAATTTATCTCTTAACATCCGCACCACCTTTCACTTTGTCTCATAAATTTCCGTCCATGCAATGTCTTTCTATAAATTACCAAGATCGGTCACAAGGTGCACCTATGGATTGACATAGTCACCAAAGGAAGTCCCGTACATACATATATATTTTGCTATTATTTCTTTTTCCAAGACATTCGTAATCACTTGTCCAAACTCATCTCCGATTTTAGAGCCGCATTGCCCTTTTTTTCTTTTTCATGTATTTTCTGTCGTCTCACTCACGCAACCTATAAAGTCTCTAACCATTCCACATACTCCTAATTTTTAGGTTACCCTTCAAACTTCCCATTTATCTCTATATATCTATATTTGCTAAAATTTCTCGCACACTTCCTGCGGGTCACCCATCCAAAATTTCTCTAGCTCGGCACGCTTAACTTTAAAACTTTAATACATTTGAAGTGCTAAGGCCGGTATAATCACATCAACCGCCCCGCACGACCCCACGCCGTAATTTAAGATAGGCCGGGTCTTAACAACTTTTCAAACGTTCTCGGGAGTGGGGTCCCACCCCGACTCCGGGAGAAAAATTTTTCACTTTTTCTCGACTACATAGGTACCGTATCGCTCTTACCTTCGACTATATATCCAACCCCCCCCCCCCCACAAATTTAAATTTTTTTTTCCCCAAAAAACC
>NW_026714674.1:0-22556 GCF_029784015.1 Lycium ferocissimum | reverse complement strand
AATCATAAAAATAGCCATGTTGGTCATGTGAGTGGGAGATGGCCCAATAGTGCTAAAAGGCTAATTTTAATTGCTCCAACATGTGTGTGGGCCATGAACACATGTGCAACTCTTGTGGAAGCTTAAAAGATGACTTCTAAGTCATCTATTCTCATTCCAACACTTAGAAAAAAAAATAGAAGTTGAAGAACAACAAGCTTGACTCTCGGCCAAGAGGGAGAAAAATCAAGTCCCAAACAAGCCATCCCAAAATTATTTCGTTGATGCAAATCCACTAATTTGAGGTCCCATAAGTAACGTGGAAGTGTTATTCGAGTCATCCAACCATCCATTTTCATCCTTGCAAACCCTAGCCTATTTGTGAAGTTGAAGAAGAAATGTAAGAATTAATCATGTTTTATGTGTTATAAAGGTTGTATGCATGTTGTAGTATGTTAAAATGGATGAAAATCATAAAACATAGTAGGTGGGAGTTGAGGCCGTGTGTATGAGGTTTGGTCGTGTAAGTGTGTGTTTGTGTTGAAGTGATGAATCAATTTTATGTGGCATGTTTAGTTGTGTAGAGTGAAGAAATGAATGAGAATCATCATATATGGGTGTGTAGTTGGCCGAATATAGGGCCATGTTGTGTGAATGTTGAATTAATTCTATTTGGAATTTTGAATGTTGTCGTTATGAATTCTATGTTGGAAATGAGCGTTTAATGACTCAAGAGTGATGTTGTAATTGTATGGGCTGATTTGAAGGCTATTGTGCATTTGATGTAATTTGTATATGTATGAGAATGATATCGTTATAGTGTGGATTATTGATAAATCATGACTTGAAAGTGAGGAATGGGTTATAGTGGTGTTCTCGGGTTTGGGGGAAATGCTTTTCGGGTAAATTAAAGCAATTGTTGGATTGTTTTAAATGTTGTATGAATTGTTTGAAATGTCCTTGAATATTGTTGGTATGGGTTCGGTTAGTATTTGAATGTATAAGCGTTGATGTCGGCTTGAATGTGTTCGTCGAATTAAGTGTAATGAATGTTGTTAGATTACGTAGAAAGGGTATTTAATGATATATTGCCTTTCGGGTTGATTATTGATGTTGCTAGGTTGGTTGTTGATGTTGTTGTTGTTGATTTGGCCGAGTTAAATTCTCGGGGTTGGTCTATTTACAGGGGAAATGCTGCCCAAATTTCTGTAGAATTAAGGGCTAATTTGGAATTAAATGCCCAAATGCCTATAGCTAATGTTTGGCATATTATGACTTGTTTGTAGACCTTGGGCAGCCCGAGGCGTAGGTCGAGATTAGCTTGAGCTTGGAGTAGCTTTGAGAGCGCTCGAGGTATGTAAAGCTCAATCTTTTTTTCTTTTGGCATGCCTTAGTTACAAATAGGCTATGACACGAGCCTCGAGAAACTCCTATTCTCGCAATCCAAACATGTTTATGACTCTTATTTGTTTCTTGGAATTCGTATGTTTGATGTGATGAAATATTGGTCCTTATGTCTTTGGAAAATTTAGTTTTCAAATGTTGCATAAAAAGTTCCGTTATTAAAGAGTTCCGTAACTATGAACGCCCGTATCTGTCACACAAAGGATTGGATTGCCCCGATATGTTCGTAGGTGATTGTATGGTGTACGATGAGTATGTTTTCATAGGTGGGCCCGGCTCGGGTCAACACCCGTCTGTGGGTCCCGCGACTCTTCTTTTGTAATCCTGATGACTCTTGAAAGAATCTGATTTGGTTATTATTCTGATTTCTAAGTATGGTCATTTTACTTATCAGTTGAGTCTATTATAATGATTTTATACATATGGTTACTCACGACTCGCTCGTGCATTATCGTCGTATCTTTCGCCGCAGGTCCCGGCCTGTTCGTGTCGTGCGCACTATGATATACACCGGTGTTATCTTGTGTTTATGGTTCACCGAGCCTCGCTCGAGGGCCGGGTTCGCTTATATTTGGTGTTATGTCGTGTACGGGCGTTGGCGTGTATGATGTGTGACGGGGATATGGAGATTTGAAACCTTCTGGTGTTATGCTGTGTTATGGCGCCATCGACGGTCGGGCGACCATATTTTCTGTGCCCTATGCATGATTTGTATTTTGGAAGTAAACATTTTGATATTTTTGAAAATGCATTTACTTTCTGTACTTCTGTTCGATTATGATTCAGATTTGTTTACGTATCTTCTCGCTTTGCATACTCGCATATTTCGCACCGACCCCTTTCTTCGGGGGCCGTTTCATGCCCGTGTACGGACACACGCTTGGTGATCCGCCTAGGACACCCTTTTACGTTTTTGGAGTGCTCCCCTTATTCGGAGCCCACATTTTGGTATATATTCAATCGTTGCATATGTATATGTATGTTCAGGGGTACCGCGGGGCCCTGTCCCGTCATATGATTCTGTTGGTCTGTTTAGAGGTCTGTAGACATGTATGTGGGTTAGGCCCATTCTGTACAGGTGTGTTTGTATGTTATATGTTCTGGGCAATCCCATCGCTGATGGCCTTCTCGTTCGCATTTGTATATGTTTTGGGCCGTTGCGCCATTTGATAGCCTTGCCGGCTTCTGATATATATATGGTTGTGTTTGAGATGCGTTTGCGACAGTTTGATATAATCCGAGACATTGTTTGATAATTGTGTCCGCTTAAAGCTCCTTTATGTAATTGTTCTCGTGAATGTGTTTGGGTGCCAGCCCTCGGGCACTAGTCACGACTTTGGGCCGGGTCAATTAAACGACAAAAAGGATGTTTGTACTAAATTCACTCAAGCTTCGGAACGACGGAGCTCTTAGTCGCCGAGCGCATGTCCTAAGCCGGAGGATCACCACACCGAGTATCCGTTCTCGCGGGCATGAAACGCAGCCCCCGAAGAAAAGGGGTCAGTACGGAAGATATGCTGAATATGTAAAGCATGAAGTACAGTAATGAAGATCATGACTGAGTGGAAAGATGATAGGAAATAAGTATGATAATTAAGGAATACCAAAGCATTTGTACCTTATGTTGAGAGTCATGCATATATAATATACCGTACCCGGCCCATTATGGGACTCGGTGAAATATAATACGTACCCGGCCCATTATGGGACTCGGTGAAATATAATACGTACCCGGCCCATTATGGGACTCGGTGAAATATCATACGTAACCGGCCCATTATGGGACTCGGTGAAAAATAATACGTACCCGCCTATTATGGGACTCGATGAAATATGCAATGAAACTGTACACGAGTAGTAGGAGGAATCATGTACAAAAATGAATCATAGGAGCAATCATGTACAAAATGAATCATCATTTGGGATTCAAGAGAATAATTAGAATGAACCAACACTTGAGAATCAAAGACAACTATCATGTCAAGTACTATTGAGAACTAGAGTTCATTGGAGTCATGTATATTCGTCGTTTGCTCATTTTATGTAATTCATGCCAAAGAAGAAAGAAGGGATACCTTTACATACCTTAAAGCTTATTTATTCGCTCAACTTGTACTTCTCGAACTCCCACATCTACAATCAAGGGAATTCATACTATTGTTAGACTTTTTATCACGTGCTTATCTTAAACCTTTAAGTTAACTCTTCCTAGAATCTGCCAAAATTTCGGCACCACCTCCCCTATTTATATCCCAAGCCCGAAATCACAGTTACCAACAACCAACAACAATAACAACAACGACAACAACAACATCATCACTAACATCAACATACTCTATAAGACATCTCATATGATGTTTATCCGATTTTTCAACTAACTACTCCATTATACGGCTATTTAATTGCTCTATTTCCGCAAGTAAACCCAAAACAATATCAATATACCTAAAACAATATCAATATGGAGGGATTCATACCTTATTCTTACTAGGACATCAATATCTTTAGTATTTTCCTAGAATCCAAACCGAATCTACTATAAAACAAGACTACAATCACAACCACGCGCTATCCGGACCTAAACTAATATTCCGCCACTTGAAAATTTCTCACTTTTTGATACCCTCACTCCCTCTTCTGATTTCTGATTTTTTTTTGGACAAAATATGGTGAAAAAAAGGGTTTTTACCCTTTATATAGGGGGTCAAATTCGGGGGGTCACTGTAGCAGTACTGTAGCAAGCCGGTACTATAGCAGTTACTGTAGCACGCATTTTTGCTCTGCCAGCCAAACTTGTAACGTCCATAATTCTCTACTCCGATGTCCTATGGATGAGCGATTTGTTGCGTTGAAAACTAGACTCGATGAACTTCATTTTAGGCTTTTATCTCACTTCAAAACACTTCATATGCTAAGAGATATTTGTCCCTTAAGTTGGACCAAAATTTTCACATGAAACTTTACCCATTCTTTCTCCAAAGTTGTCCTCCATTTCTTCCACTCATTTCCTTACAAAACCTTCCGGTATACCTTATATACATACTTTACTCATTAAATATACTGAATAATTCTTGCTCCTTATATTCTAAAGTGGTTTTACTTAACCAAAACTCAACGTACTTATGTTTCAAATTTGATAAGTGCTCTTCAAAGATACAGGGTGTAACACTTCCCCCCTTTAGAACATTCGTCCTCGAATGTTTAACTTATAGAGTCTTATAAAAAATATCGGTGGAGTCTCATCTATAACTATACCAATACCAACTTGTCATACAGCAACCCAACAATGCAAAGCCTCACAGGGCTACATGAAAATTAATAACTATGGCCTCACACAACCAAATAGAATACTATAAGTATATCACATACCTGAAGACTGGATCTCCTCAGGTGATAGAAATAGATGTGGATATCTGGATTTCATGTCATCTTCAGCTTCCCAAGTCATTTCCTCCATGTTATTATTCCTCCAAAGCACTTTAACAGAAGCCACATGCTTTGTTCGCAATCGACGAACTTGTCTGTCTAACATAGCCAGTGAGGTTTCCACGTATGATAATTGCTCAGTCACCTGAACATCATCCACTGGTACAACTCTCGAGAGATCACCTATGCACTTACGGAGCATGGATACATGGAAGACTGGATGTACAGACTCTAGATCAGAAGGTAGCTCTAACTCATATGCTACTTTACCTACTGTACGGATAATTCTATATAGCCCAATATATCGAGGGCTTAACTTACCTTTCTTGCCAAATCTCATCACTCCCTTCGTAGGCGAGATCTTCAGGAAGACCTAATTGTCACGACCCAACCCCGTAGGCCGTGACTAGTGCCCAATCTGGGCACCCAAACACACCTATCAAACGCTATCACAAGGTATATCAAACGCATCCAAGTATATAACAGAAGCCGACTAGGCTATATTTCAAATTTAGATAATTTCCAGAAAAATTTCTTGCGTAGTTTCCTTTGTTTTACGGACTATCCAAAATAACCACCGCGCACGAAATACCAACAAAGGACACACATAGGGCCAACAACACAACATATATACATATGCGGACCGGCCGCCGCGGCGAATGGAATCGCCCAAACACAACATATACAAACACAACCGTACGGAAGTAGGCACAACCCACAAACATGTCCACAGACCTCTAAACAGACAGACAGAATCATTTGACGGGACAGGGCCCCGCCGTACCCCTGAACAAATATGTACAATGCAACGAACGAATATATACCAAAAGTAGGCTCCGAATAAGGGAGCACTTCAAATAACAGAAGAGGATGTCCTAAACCGGTGGATCACCAAGCCGTGCGTACGTACCGCGGGCATGAAACGCGACCCCACAAGAAAGGGGGTCGGTTTAATATGTACCGAGCATGTAAAGCAAAGAAATACAATAGGCGAGAGTCGTACTTTAAATAAGGAGTAGGATCCATGGATACAAGAACCGGAAACCACAAAACTTACCTTCAGAACATAATTCATACATGTTCATATCATATACCAATCAGACAATCATTCTGCACATACGCATACATATAGCGTGTCCCGGCCCTCTAGCGAGAGACTCGGTAAGTAAGATCATATCATCACCCCATATATACATACCTATAGCGTGTCCCGGCCCTCTAGTGAGGGACTCGGTGTATAGCGTGTCCCGGCCCTCTAGTGAGGGTCTCGGTGTATAGAATCATGTCATCATCATAACATCATATACATAGCGTGTCCCGGCCCTCTAGTGAGGGTCTCGGTGTATAGAATCATCATATCATCCTATATCGGATCATATCGGAACCCATGGTTACGTACCAAAATTATACGCATAGAAATCTTCATTTCAAACTCAACAACGCTTAAGTAATCATGCTCGGGGGTTGAAATCATATCCACATGAAGTTCTTTTAAAAATAGGTCGTTGGAATCAACATAGAAAGGTCGCGGGACCCACGGACGAGCGTCAACCCAATCCGGGCCCGCCCGTGAAATCTAAGGTCATCATATGTTATCGAATCATTATTATAAACTCAAAAGTCAAGTAACTGACCGTACTTGAAATCGGGATACTAGTCACATCAAGTTTTCCCCCGAACGTCGCTCGGGAACAATCAAATAGAATTTTTGAAATCATAGTTACGTATAAAAATCATATGCATGAAATCATTGTCATAATCCAAAAGATAAGTAAAATAGTCATATTTGAAATCGGAATAATAATTACAACATTTCCTTTTAAAAGTTATCGAAGTTACATAAAAGGGCGTCGCGGGACCCACGGACGGGTGTAGACCCGAGCTGGGCCCTCCTATGGAAAACATACTCATCCTAGATCATACAAGCTTCTACGAAAATTTCAAAGCAATCCGTGCTTTTCTGTGAGAGTTATGGGCGTTCGTAGTTTTTGAATCGTTAAAGAATATACTCAAAAAAAAAAAAAATCAGCTTTCATGGAACCTTTGCAACTTATAAATTTCAAGGTCATAAGGATCAAGGTTTTGTCATATCAACACAAGAATACCAAGGAACAAAAACGAATTATAGACATGCTCGGATTTCGAGAATAGAGTTTCCTCGAGGCTTAAATCATAGCCTATTTTAACTAAGTCATGCCAAGGAAAGAAGGTTACTTTACATACCTCAAACGCTCTCCAATATAATCCCAACGCAAGCTAACTCCAACCTACGCTTCGGGCTGCCCAATGTCTACAAATAAGCCATAAGATGCCAAACATTAGCTAATGACTTTTTGGCCTTAAATTCCAAATTTGCCCTTAATTCTACAGAAATTTGGGCAGCATTTCCCCTGTAAATAGGCCACCCCGAGAATTTAACTCGGCCAAAACAATCAACAACAACAACAACAATAACCAACCTAGCAACATCAACAACCAATCCGGAAAACAATACAACAACAATAGCTTTCTTTTCCATTATTCAACAACTTACACAAATTCACTTCGACGACTTGCATTTAAGCCAACGTCGACGCTTATACATTCACATACTAACCCAAACCCCTACCAACAATATTAATGACATTCTAAGCAATTCATACAACATTTCCGACAATCAAAATTTTTCTCCAATTCTGCCGAAAACAACCCCAAACCGAGAGCAGCCCTTTAATTTTTTTTTCTTCATTTTCAAATCATGATTTGTATCGACAATTTCTTCTAACCATGCTATCGCATCCATATACCAATTACATTAAATATACAATAGCCTCCAAATCAGTCCGCAACATTTACAACATCAATTTGAATCAATGAACATTCATTTCCAACATAAAATTTATAGCGACGACGATTAAAACATTAAGCGATATTCATTCGTTCATTGTCATATAATGTGACCCATTTCGATCAACACTACACATATACATATATGGATGGTTCTCAATTGTTCTTCACCTTACAATGATCATAATCAACTAACTAGGCATTAATTCATGATTTCAATCACAACATAACAACACCCATTTACACGGCTCAAGCTCCATATACACAACTCACCTCCAACATTTCATATTTCATGATTTTCCTCCATTATAACATACTACAACATGAATATAACCTTCATAACACAAAACAAGATCAAGTCTTACCTTTTTCTCTTCAACTTCCAATAGGCTAGGGTTTCCAAAAGATGAAAAACAATGGATTGATCGCTCCAACGATGCTTCCACGCTACTTAGGGACCTCAATATAGTGGGTTTACATCAACAAAATAATTTTAGAAGGACAAGAAATGGGAGTGAATTTTTGGGACTCGGCCGAGAGCCTCCTAGTGGAGAGCTTCACTTCTCATTTTTTTTTTCTAAGTGTAAGAATGAATGGAAATGAACTAATGGTCATCTTTTAAGTGAAGCAAGACTTGGTCAAGGGTCCCTTGGCCCACATTAATGTGTTGTTCCAATTAAAATTGAACACCATTTGTGTGGGCCAACCATGGAAATTGTGGATGATTTTCAACTTCAAATTTTTATCACTTTTGGTCCCAAATTCTCTTAATTGTTCCAAACCAATAAATTCATGCACAACTTATATCTCAAAATAAAATCGAAGGTCAAGAATCCCGACTTTGTATCCCGAAATAGTTTTGTCCTTAACTTATCATAATTAGTCCGGATTGTTCCAATGTACAAAAATACGGGTTCTAAATCCTCCCCCCCCCCCCTTAAGAACATTCGTCCTCGAATGTTAGGTTTACCTTACGGGTCATACAAACAATTTGGGGGAGTTTCCTTCTCAACTTTCTCAACAATACATTCATTTATCAAACAATTTATCAAACAACATAGTCAAGTAAAGAATTTGGATTACCTGTAGGCTCTGAAAAATAAGTGAGGATACTTCTTTTTCATTTGTTCCTCGCCCCTTCCCCCCCCCCCGCAAGGGGTGTGCTTATATCATTACCCGATCATTTGCCTTAGTCCACATCTCCCATTCAAAGTAAACGGTACTTTGATCCCGACGTTCCGATTCCCCGACCTTCCTCTACTCACTTTCTTCCTTTTTCCACATATCATTGCATTCGAACCGCCCAACTTAACTTGTAATAACCACAACATTAGCTTGCACGATAATATTTGTGCCATCTATACACTGTTGCCCACTTTAGCTTCATCACTCTGTCCAATTATTGTCTTCCCTATACCGCCACGTTGGTTGCCGGAATACACATATCTGTTAATAAAAATAGATATGAGACATTACACACATACACAGACATACAGTCGCTATCGTCTCACTTACAAAATATCTCCAAACACTGTTCGAACTCACCCCAATTCCAAAATCGTGTTACATCTTCTTCCTCTTTACCGGTCTAATCTGCCTCGTTCTACGTGACCACTTAAGATTCCGACCCACTCCGCACACTCTAACTTCCTTTGGATTATTCTAGCTTCTCATTGCCTCTTTCGTTTGAATTTGTGAGATTTTCAGAAAACTTCCCAGGGGGGTCACCCATCCCAATATTTCTCTCACTCTAGCATGCTTAACCTCGGAATTCTGATGAAATACGGTGCTTTAATATTAGTCTGATAGCGTTCAGGTCAACGCATGACCTTCAAAGACACCATCTGGAGTAAATTGAAGTCTTAACAGTTTTCAAAGCGTTCTCACAATAGAATTACCGTTTTACCCTTCTCGATCCCCCGCGTTCACCTTTCACTTACGAATACGATTACCTTCCGTCCTCAACTTCTAGATTCACTATAATGGTAAACATAACTTAATCGTCTTAGTTTATGAATACTCGATTATCGGTCCTCAAATTTCTGCTTACGACTATTAAATATCAACCATACAACAATATACATACCTAACAACATACATCTTAGTAAGGATTCATATACCTGTAGCCGCATCTGGTGACGCTCCTTGCTCCTGTCTATCGGCCAACACATATAGGCGGTTCGAAGGACCGCTAAAACTAGAGGCTCTGCCACGGCCTCCACCGCGACCTGCTGGTGCCGGCATACCCTGCCCCGTAGGGCGCATGGCTGCAGAAAAGGATGAACCAAAGAACCGACCCGGTAAGTCGAGCCGCACCACCGAGTTGCCCAAAGACGGACACTCCCTCATGATATGGCCTTGAGGGCCGCAAGCAAAACAAGCACCCGTAGCGTAACGGCACTCCCCCGGATGGCGCCTGCCGCACTGAGGACACTGAGGCATAGACGGCCTCGTCTGGCTCGAGCCTCCGTCCGACTGCAAACTCGTAGCCCTAGAGCTCTGACCAGCTCCTGAATAACCTGCACTCCCCGGCCTCCTATCAGTGAACTGTGGAGGTGTGCTCCGCGCTGGCTGGGGAGGATATCTGCCTGCCGCGACGAGGCATGCCTCGGAAAATCCCCGAGAATACCGGACGATGCGGCCCTCTTGGTCGACCCCGTCATCAACTCTCTCGGTGGCGTCCCTGCGTCGTCCTCCGCGCTCGGGCGTGGGCCTGTATGCGGGCGATATCCATACCGGACGAGTCCGCGCTAACACCAAGCGGCTATCAACGAAGTGCCCGATCCACCCCCACTATATATCTGTGCATCCGATCAGTCATGCTAGCTACATATGCGGGCGCATATCTGGCCAGTGAATCAAACTCTAAGCTGTACTCCCGAATCGGCACCGCCCCGTCGCTTTCAACAGCGAAATCCATCTACCCCCGGCTCGCCTCACTCCGGAGGCGGAAAATGGGCCGAAAAGCCTCGTAAACTCGCCCCATACGGCCGGAGGGGCACCCTCACCTCTCGGACGGCATCCACGACTCATACCGGTTCGTACTACATCGTGCAACCGGTATGACGCCATCTCAACCGACTCTGTCTCGGTAGCACTAATCAACCGCAGGGTACGCTGCATCTGTCGGATGAACTCATAAGGGTCCTCTGCGGGCTTTGACCCGAAGAACTCCGGTGGCCCACAAAGTAAGAAATCACGGGCCTCGGCCGTCGCGCCTCGTCCGCACGATCCTCCCCCGCTCCCCTCGTACGGGGGACACGCCCGCTACTAACCGTGTCAATAAGCGAACCGCCTCACGCAGGTCCCATCGTCCGCCCCCGGCTAGGGTGCCCGGAGGTCCGGCTGGTGCCGCGGGAGCTGGCGGTGGAGCCGCCCCCGGTGCTGCAGCTGTAGCTGCCACAAATCCCTCCGATACTGGCGGTGTAGCAGAACTAGCCGTCGGAGGCACAATCTCTGGCTCTATCTGAGCACGAGCCCTAGTAGTCATCCGAGCTCGGCTGGTCTCGCCAGCAGCTGTAGACTTGGCCTTCTGGGCAGCTGTGGCCTTCCTCGGAGGCATCAGGCCGAAAACGAACATTTCGTCAGAAAGAGTCATCCTGATAACACAGCTCTATCGCACGATCTAAGATCAGAAGAAAAGACAACATCCTAAATGCCTTGTAGCTTCCTGTTTATAGATGTGGTGCACAACACACCGATAAACAAGACTCTACTAGACACGGTCTGTGGACACTCCGAGGACAAACCGCTCGATACCACTTGTCACGACCCAACCCCCGTAGGCCGTGACTAGTGCCCAATCTGGGCACCCAAACACACCTATCAAACGCTATCACAAGGTATATCAAACGCATCCAAGTATATAACAGAAGCCGACTAGGCTATATTTCAAATTTAGATAATTTTCAGAAAAATTTCGGCAGAGTTTCCTTTGTTTTACGGACTATCCAAAATAACCCTGCGCACAGAAATACCAACAAAGGCCACACAGGGCCAACAACACAACATATATACATATGCGGACCGGCCGCCTTGGCGAATGGGATCGCCCAAACACAACAGATACAAACACAACCGTACGGAAGTAGGCACAACCCACAAACATGTCCACAGACCTCTAAACAGACAGACAGAATCATTTGACGGGACAGGGCCCCGCCGTACCCCTAAACAAATATGTACAATGCAACGAACGAATATATACCAAAAGTAGGCTCCGGAATAAGGGGAGCACTTCAAATAGCAGAAGAGGATGTCCTAAACCGGTGGATCACCAAGCTTGCGTCTTTACTTGCGGGCATGAAACGCAGCCCCCCCCCCGAAGAAAGGGGGTCAGTACGGAATATGTACTGAGCATGTAAAGCAGGAAATACAATAGGCAGAGTTGTAATTTAAATAAAGAGTAGGAGGCATGGATACAGTAACCAGAAACCATAAAACTTACCTTCAGAACATAATTCATACATGTTCATATCATATACCAATCAGACAATCATTCTGCACATACGCATACATATAGCGTGTCCCGGCCCTCTAGCGAGAGACATGGTAAGTAAGATTATATCATCACCCCATATATACATACCTATAGCGTGTCCCGGCCCTCTAGTGAGGGACTCGGTGTATAGCGTGTCCCGGCCCTCTAGTGAGGGTCTCGGTGTATAGAATGATGTCATCATCATAACATCATATACATAGCGTGTCCCGGCCCTCTAGTGAGGGTCTCGGTGTATAGAATCATCATATCATATCAGACTTCGGAACCTATGGTTACGTACCAAAATCATACGCATAGAAATCTTCATTTCAAACTCAACAACGCTTAAGTAATCATGCTCGGGGGTTGAAATCATAGCCACATGAAGTTCTTTTAAAAATAGGTCGTTGGAATCAACATAGAAAGGTCGCGGGACCCACGGACGAGCGTCAACCCAATCCGGGCCCGCCCGTGAAATCTAAGGTCATCATATGTTATCGAATCATTATTATAAACTCAAAAGTCAAGTAACTGACCGTACTTGAAATCGGGATACTAGTCACATCAAGTTTTCCCCCGAACGTCGCTCGGGAACAAATCAAATAGAATTTTTGAAATCATAGTTACGTATAAAAATCATATGCATGAAATCATTGTCATAATCCAAAAGATAAGTAAAATAGTCATATTTGAAATCGGAATAATAATTACAACATTTCCTTTTAAAAGTTATCAAAGTTACATAAAAGGGCGTCGCGGGACTCACGGACGGATGTAGACCCGAGCTGGGCCCTCCTATGGAAAACATACTCATCCTAGATCATACAAGCTTCTACGAAAATTTCAAAGCAATCCGAGCTTTTCTGTGAGAGATATGGGCCTTCGTAGTTTTTGAATCGTTAAAGAATACACTCAAAAAAAAAAATCAGCTTTCATGGAACCTTTGCAACTTATAAATTTCAAGGTCATAAGGATCAAGGTTTTGTCATATCAACACAAGAATACCAAGGAACAAAAACGAATTATAGACATGCTCGGATTTCGAGAATAGAGTTTCCTCGAGGCTTAAATCATAGCCAATTTTAACTAAGGCATGCCAAGGAAAGAAGGTTACTTTACATACCTCAAACGCTCTCCAATATAATCCCAACGCAAGCTAACTCCAACCTACGCTTCGGCCTGCCCAATGTCTACAAATAAGCCATAAGATGCCAAACATTAGCTAATGACTTTTTGGCCTTAAATTCCAAATTTGCCCTTAATTCTACAGAAATTTGGGCAGCATTTCCCCTGTAAATATGTCACGACCCTACTAGGGGCCGCGACGGGTACCCGATACTTGTACCGGGCACCTCCCTTGTCATATGTCTTATTCCTGTTACTAGGTGGGCCGTATGAACACTGGCATTTTTTTTTCACAACATCGCCGCTAATAGCATACATGTAAACGAGTAGTAGTATTCAACTGTACTGACATATCGCACGGCGATAAGGACAACTAGGCTATGAAACATCTGACTGTACATATCTGTTACATCCCGTATTTTGAGTAACGGGACAACTCGAGTGAATTACGAGAAGTTAGGGACAAGGCTATCCCGAGAGACTTGCGATTGTTTTAAAGGCTTAAATTGTGTATGATTTTAATGTCTTGGAAATGTTAAGGAAACATTTGGAGGAATTTTCCATTTTTAGTAAGTGAGCTATTTTGGGAAAGTTGAAAAATTCAAAAAAAATAAGGAAATTGAGTGACCATGTGGCCGGCCACCTTGGGTGGGCCATGGCCACATGGATGGTTAAAATTTGATGTTAAATAGATGACTTAGTCATCTTATTTCCATATTTCCAACACTTAAGAATTTTCAAGAAAATCAAGAAACCAAAGAAGAAAGGAAGGCCATATTCGGCCATATCCAAGGAAATTCAAGAAAAATTTCTAGCCATCAAAAAATTAATTCTTCAAGCAAAGTTGCTAATTCAAGGGTGCTCAATAACGTGGAAGTGTTGTTCGGAGCATTGGATTGCTTGTTTTCTTCATCTACCAACTTTGGTCAAGTGAAGAAGTGAAGAAGAAAGGTGAGTTTAATCTTGTTTTCTTGTGTTATAAATGGTTTATATGTGTTGTTGGATGCTAGAAAAGAAAGAAATTCATGTTAGAAGTTGAGTTGAAGTTGAGGCCGTGTAAGTGGTGTTGGGCCGTGTGTGTGTTGTGGTGAAAGTCATGAATTAATGTTAACTAGCATGTTTTAAATGTTGTGGAGTGAAGAAAAGAATGAAAATCATCTTTGTGTGTAATTATGGGTGTTGGCCGAATGGCCCTCTTGTGTGGTTTTGAATGAACAAATCGTCATTAGTGTTTTCATTGTTGTCGTTATGGATTGTATAAGGCAAAATGCAAGTTTGATTACTTAGAATGAGATTATGTTGGTTATGGGAATTTATGTGAATTTTATGTAATTTTTACCTTTATGAATATTGCATTGTTAGTATGTGGATTAATGTTGTAAATCATGAATTTGGAAGATAAGAATGTGTTTGGTGTTGCCTTCGGGTTTGGAGATGAGTTCGGGTGAGATGGAGTATGGTTTGAGTTGTTTGGAGAATTTTGTGAATTGTTTGAAATGTTCTTGAATATTGTTGGAATAGTTTTGAATTAGTAATCAAATGTATAAATGTCGATATCGGTTTGAATGTAAGTAGTTGAGGTAAGTTATTGGAATATTATGAATGTTGTTGAATTATGTAGAAAAAGAGCCATTAAGGTTAGAATGTATTTTGAGTTGATTGTTGATGTTGTAGCTTGGTTATTGGTTTGGTTGTTGTTGAAATGAGCCGAGTTGAATCTCGGGGATGCTATATGTATAGGAGAGATGCCCAACTTGTTATAGAACAATATTGGTTAAGCTTGGAAATTGTAAGTCTCATGAATAGTAATCGGTCAATGTGACCATTTGCAGATTTTTGGCGAAACGAAGTGAATTTGGAGAGGCGTAAGGGCATATAAGGTATGTAAAGCTTTACCTATTCTTTCCTTGGCACGTCCTAGGTATGATAGGCTTTGATACGAGCCTGAGGGGCGATTCTACTCCTCGGAATTTACGTCCAAAAAGCCCATTTTTCATTCGGTAGAATTGAAGTGAAAATTGTGCGAATAGTTAGAAAGATTGTTTGAACCTCTAGAACTTGTGTAAGTGAAATCCGAATACCTTAGAATCTTTATGAATGACGTTATGAAGTTCAATATATGTAATTTATATACGCCACCTCATTTGACTGAGGTAGGCCCACTTTGTCCGGTTATTTCTTATTAATCCGCTTGAACTACTTTTGAATTAAACATTAAGAGATATTTTAAACTACCTTTCCAACTACTAAAGATTTACGATATAATTATTTATTTGAATCATATGACCTACTTTGGGAGTTGTAACTACTTTAGGAAGATTAGTTTGGTACAAAACTTTCTGCTCTCCGAAAGACTCATGCTCTGGTTGTTATCAAACGTTTGCTATAAGGTCTATCATCCAAGTTATAATGATCGAGTCTCTACAAATATTGTATGTTTGGTATTGCATATGGTTTTCTCACTACTCTGCTCGTGCAAGCTTAATACGTCTTTCACCGAGTCCCGGGCCGGGTATGTAATCGTGCACAGTCTCATTGCATTATTCACCGAGTCCCTCACTAGAGGGCCGGGTACGGCATATGCATATGATTACATGATTTCATGATTGCTATATATGATGTTTACATGACTTTACTTACCGAGTCCCTCCCTGTAGGGCCGGGTACGTTGTATGTATTTATTGATTTGATGACATGATATGGATATGCATGAGATATAATTCACAGGCAAGTTTTGATTTCCTGATTTCTATATTTATTTTGATAAAGTCCAGTTCGGTTCGTGGTTTTATTTACCGTGTTCTCGTGCTTTACATACTCGCACACATTTCGCATCGACCCCCTTTCTTCGGGGTTGCGTTCGTGCCGCGCAGTACCGACGCCGCCTTGAGGATCCACCCGCTTAGGCCATCCATCCTCGTTTTCGGGGAGTGCTCCTTCTTCCGGAGCTCATACATTTTGGTATATATTTTCTTTTGATACATATGTATACTATTATTCGTGGGCACGACGGGGCCCGTCCCGTCATATGATTTCACTATTCGTTTAGAGGCCCGTGGACATGTATGTGGGTTATGGCCATATCCGTACGCGCGTGTATGTATTATATGTATGGGCGGTTTATCCACCGCGCGTGCCCCCGTCGGCTCGCCTATATATGTGTATATGAATATGGTGGCCCTGTGTGGCCTTTGTTGGTATTTTCTGCGTGCAGGTAAATTCTGGTTAGTAAGAAAAACAGAAGAAACTCTGGCCAAATTTTTTTTTCTAAATGCCTGAGTTACTATTTTTGGCTTTCGGTACGTACGGGTGCCCAATTCGGGCGCTAGTCACGGCCTACGGGGTTGGGTCGTGACTAAAGTGGTATCAGAGCGGTCAGTCCTCGGAATGTACGAAAGCCGTGTCTAGCCCAGAGTCCCGTTTATCGGTGTGTTGTGCACCACATCCATAAACAAGGAGGCTGGGACATTTAGGATGTTGCCTTTCCTTCGATCTTAGATCGTGCGATAGAGCGTTATTATCGGATGACTCCCTCCCCAACGAACTCGTTATGTTTTCGCCGATGCCTCCGAGAAAGGCGATAGCTGCCCGGGCGGCAAGTCTACCGCCGCAGAGAGACTAGTCGGGGCCGCAGAGTGACCAGGGCCCATGCTCAGCCCGAGCCAGATATTATGCCCCGGTCGGCTAGTTCTCGCCACCCCATCACCGTCCGAGGAGCACGGAAAGCGCCAGCCGCGCACGGCACGCAGGCGGCCCCCACCGCCCGCCCGAGACCGGAGTGCCCGAGCCTCCGCCCTCCTCGGCCTCGGGCGGAGTACGTAGCCATGAGGGACGCCGTTCGCTTGTTGACCGTACCAGCGGTGCGAGGATGTGTCCGCAGGCGTGAGCCGGGAGATGATTTTGCCGGACGTGATAGCCGCAGGGCTCGATATTTTCCGACCGCAATCCGCCGCAGTTCTTCGGTCAAAGCCCGAGGAGGACCCGGCAGAGTTCATCGAGAGATGCGGCGCACGCCGCGGCTTGTCGTGGCGTTCGAGACCGAGTCCGGGGAGTTCGCATCGTACCCGCGCACGACATTGCGCCCAACCGGTACGAGTCAGCTGGGGAGCTGTCCCCGGCGGGAGCTCCCCCGGGGCCGTACGGGACGCAGTTCACGAGGCTTTTCTTGCCCACTTTCTACCCCCGCAGGCCGACGCGTGTGTCCACAGGTTCACACATTTGCTACGTAATGGTAGGAGCGTCCGGGAGTATAGCCCGGAGTTTCTGATTTTTAGCCGATACGCTCCTCATATCGTGCGCGCACACGGCCGCGGTGGCACACCAATTTGTTATGGGGCCGGATGATTATTTGATTGATAGTTGTATGTCGATGGTCGTCGTCCGGCATGGACATCGCCGAGCACGTGCATATGCCTGTGGTACGGAAGACCGACACCGAGGGCGCCGGCCGACAGATCGACGGACAGCCGCCGGCCCGAGGGCTAGGGTCAGCCGGCATTCGGGGGATTCTCGAGGCGGACAGCCCCGCACAGACGGGTATTCGTCCCGGCCGCCCCGCAGTGCACCCCCCACGGTTCCAGGGGCAGGGTTTGACGAAGACAGGGTATTCGGGAGCCGGTCCGAGTTCCAGAGCTTCAGGGCCGCAGGTGGATAGAGGTTCTGGTCAGACGAGGCCCCCATTACCCCGGAAGAGCCTGCGGTGCAGACCTCATTTTGTGGAATGCCGTCGCGGCACCGGTGCCTCGTTTTTCTTGCGGCCGTCGTGGCCATATTATGAGGGAGTGCCCGTATAGGGGGTGGTCCGTGGGACGTGGTCCACCATCGGGTCAGCTGCTGTTCGTCCCCCTCGAGCCGATGCGCCCCACGGGCAGGTACACCGGCACCCGCCGGGCCGTGGTAGAGGTCGCGGCGGAGCCTCTAGTTTTGGCGGTCCATCGAACCGCCTATACGCGTTGGCTGTGCGTACATGATCACGAGGCATTACCGTATGCGCGCTACAGTACATAAACCCTCACTAGAATTTATATATTTATGTGTGCATATTTATTGTCCGATTGCTACCGATAGCGGTAGGCGGAAAACCAAGGGTTGATAACCAAGTATTTATAAATAACGGTAATTAAGGCGTGTTCATTGCTATTACTTTAACCGGGAGTTTAGGATGAAAAGTGGTAATATCCATGTGACCATGGATAGATAAAAGCGAGAGAGGGGCAAAACGGTAATTGTGCTACGAGGGCGTCCGGAAATCAAGACTTTATTTTACTCCAAATTACGTGGCAAGTGGTCCGAGAGTCACCGAACGCGATTATGTTAACGTTAGAGCACCGTATTTCGTTGCGTCCCGAAAGTTAAGCGTGCTAGAGTAAGGGAAATTTCATGATGGGTGACCCCGGGGAAGTTTCGAAGTTTCACAACTTTAGTCATAAGAAGCAATGGAAAGCTAGGGTAGTCTAAAGGGATTCAGAATATCCTGAGTAGGCGGAAATCTTGAGAGGCCGTATAGGTCGGAGCGGACAAGATCGGATAAAGAACAAAAGGTGCTTCACGATACTAGAGTTAAGGCCAATTTAAGTAGTGTTGGGGAATCTTTTGTGAGTAAGATGCTGACAGGCATATATGTGTGTACTGAAAGCGTGTGATACTCCGTGCATGACTATGTTAGCGGGTGAACGCATTCCGGTAATTAACGTGACAGTGTACGGGAGGCATTAGTCGGACAGAACAACAGAGCTCAAGTGGAAAGAAAATGAATGTCATAAGATAAATTGATATCGTTTCAGCTATAGGGTAGACTTGAGAAGTACGGGCATGGTGATATCGGAAAGGGAAAGGAAGTGAACGGATAAACAAAGAAAAGGGATCGGAACATCGAAACGGAAGTGCGGTTTAACCGAGAGAGAAAATGTAGGCGTAAGGCGAATATGATCGATAACAAAAGATAAGTACACCCCTAAAGGGGGGGAAGCGATGCAAGAAATGTAAGTGCTGATAGAGACAATTAATACCGCGATGTAATAGGACGCGGATGCCCGCCCATCGATAAGGAAACCCCGAGATCTCAGACCCCACGGGACTAGTTGAACATTCGAGGACGAATGTTCTAAAGGGGGGAAGGATGTTACATCCCGTATTTTGAGTAACGGGACAACTCGAGTGAATTACGAGAAGTTAGGGACAAGGCTATCCCGAGAGACTTGCGATTGTTTTAAAGGCTTAAATTGTGTATGATTTTAATGTCTTGGAAATGTTAAGGAAACATTTGGAGGAATTTTCCATTTTTAGTAAGTGAGCTATTTTGGGAAAGTTGAAAAATTCAAAAAAAAAAAAAAAAAGAAATAGCGACCATGTGGCCGGCCACCTTGGGTGGGCCATGGCCACATGGATGGTTAAAATTTGATGTTAAATAGATGACTTAGTCATCTTATTTCCATATTTCCAACACTTAAGAATTTTCAAGAAAAATCAAGAAACCTTGAGAGCCAAAGGAAGGCCATATTCTACCATATCCAAGGAAATTCAAGAAAAATTTCTAGCCATCAAAAAATTAATTCTTCAAGCAAAGTTGCTAATTCAAGGGTGCTCAATAACGTGGAAGTGTTGTTCGGAGCATTGGATTGCTTGTTTTCTTCATCTACCAACTTTGGTCAAGTGAAGAAGTGAAGAAGAAAGGTGAGTTTAATCTTGTTTTCTTGTGTTATAAATGGTTTATATGTGTTGTTGGATGCTAGAAAAGAAAGAAATTCATGTTAGAAGTTGAGTTGAAGTTGAGGCCGTGTAAGTGGTGTTGGGCCGTGTGTGTGTTGTGGTGAAAGTCATGAATTAATGTTAACTAGCATGTTTTAAATGTTGTGGAGTGAAGAAAAGAATGAAAATCATCTTTGTGTGTAATTATGGGTGTTGGCCGAATGGCCCTCTTTATGTGGTTTTGAATGAACAAATCGTCATTAGTGTTTTCATTGTTGTCGTTATGGATTGTATAAGGCAAAATGCAAGTTTGATTACTTAGAATGAGATTATGTTGGTTATGGGAATTTATGTGAATTTTATGTAATTTTTACCTTTATGAATATTGCATTGTTAGTATGTGGATTAATGTTGTAAATCATGAATTTGGAAGATAAGAATGTGTTTGGTGTTGCCTTCGGGTTTGGAGATGAGTTCGGGTGAGATGGAGTATGGTTTGAGTTGTTTGGAGAATTTTGTGAATTGTTTGAAATGTTCTTGAATATTATTGGAATAGTTTTGAATTAGTAATCAAATGTATAAATGTCGATATCGGTCTGAATGTAAGTAGTTGAGGTAAGTTATTGGAATATTATGAATGTTGTTGAATTATGTAGAAAAAGAGCCATTAAGGTTAGAATGTATTTTTGAGTTGATTGTTGATGTTGTAGCTTGGTTATTGGTTTGGTTGTTGTTGAAATGAGCCGAGTTGAATCTCGGGATGCTATATGTATAGGGGAGATGTCGCCCAACTTGTTATAGAACAATATTGGTTAAGCTTGGAAATTGTAAGTCTCATGAATAGTAATCGGTCAATGTGACCATTTGCGCATTTTTGCGAAACGAAGTGAATTTGGAGAGGCGTAAGGGCATATAAGGTATGTAAAGCTTTACCTATTCTTTCCTTGGCACGTCCTAGGTATGATAGGCTTTGATACGAGCCAGAGGGCGATTCTACTCCTCGGAATTTACGTCCAAAAATGTACCTTTTTCATTCAAGAGAATTGAAGTGAAAATTGTGCGAATAGTTAGAAAGATTGTTTGAACCTCTAGAACTTGTGTAAGTGAAATCCGAATACCTTATAATCTTTATGAATGACGTTATGAAGTTCAATATATGTAATTTATATACGCCACCTCATTTGACTGAGGTAGGCCCACTTTGTCCGGTTATTTCTTATTAATCCGTTTGAACTACTTTTGAATTAAACATTAAGAGATATTTTAAACTACCTTTCCAACTACTAAAGATTTACGATATAATTATTTATTTGAATCATATGACCTACTTTGGGAGTTGTAACTACTTTAGGAAGATTAGTTTGGTACAAAACTTTCTGCTCTCCGAAAGACTCATGCTCTGGTTGTTATCAAACGTTTCCTATAAGGTCTATCATCCAAGTTATAATGATCGAGTCTCTACAAATATTGTATGTTTGGTATTGCATATGGTTTTCTCACTACTCTGCTCGTGCAAGCTTTATACGTCTTTCACCGAGTCCCGGGCCGGGTATGTAATCGTGCACAGTCTCATTGCATTATTCACCGAGTCCCTCACTAGAGGGCCGGGTACGCTACACATATACATATATGATGATCAGATGGTGTGATGATATGGGGATGGCGGCCAGATGGCGTTTGATAATCCTATTCACCGAGTCCCTCGCGGGAGGGCCGGCACGGCATATGCATATGATTACATGATTTCATGATTGCTATATATGATGTTCACATGACTTTACTTACCGAGTCCCTCCCCGGAGGGCCGGCACGTCGTATGTATTTAATGATTTGATGACATGATATGGATATGCATGAGATATAATTCACAGCAAGTTTTGATTTCCCGATTTCTATATTTATTTTGATAAAGTCCAGTTCGTCGTGGTTTTATTTACCGTGTTCGTGCTTTACATACTCGCACACATTTCGCACGACCCCCTTTCTTCGGGGTCGCGTTCGTGCCGCGCAGTACCGACGCCGCCTTGAGGATCCACCGCTTGGCCATCCATCCCGCTTTTCGGGAGTGCTCCTTCTTCCGGAGCTCATACATTTTGGTATATATTTTCTTTTGATACATATGTATACTATTATTCAGGGGTACGACGGGGCCCTGTCCCGTCATATGATTTCACTATTCTCGCGAGAGGCCCGTGGACACGTACGCGGGTTATGGCCATATCCGTACGCGCGCGTGTATGTATTATATGTACGGGCGGTTTATCCACCGCGTGTTCCCTTGTCGGCTCGCCTATATATGTGTATATGAATATGGTGGCCCCGTGTGGCCTTTGTTGGTATTTTCACGCAAGTGTGTAAATTCGGTTAGTAAGAAAAATGTAAGAAACTCGGCCAATTTTTTTTTTTTTCTAAATGCCTGAGTTACTATTTTTGGCTTTCGGTACGTACGGGTGCCCAATTCGGGCGCTAGTCACGGCCTACGGGGTTGGGTCGTGACTATATCTGTCTACGAGCCTCTAAACACGATACATATAATTACAAGTAACTGACTTTGCTGAGTTCAAATATATACATAAGAGTAGTACCCAAGACAGTAGCTCCGGAACAACTGGAGCGTCTCTCGATGTGC
>NW_026714673.1:0-47735 GCF_029784015.1 Lycium ferocissimum | reverse complement strand
ATTTTGAATATAATATATAAAAAATTCAATGAATTTATTGTTGGGGGATATGAGACTCAGACCTTTAAATAAGTAAGTTAATTTAAAAAAATATATATATATATATATATATATATAATATTACAGGTTTTAAACCGCCGCAATCTATCATTGAGAATTATTTTTAAAAGATTAAATTTTAAAATTACGGAGGTCAACTGCCGTAAAATAACCGCCGCAAATTAGTTCGGCGGTCGAAAAAAACTTAAAAGCTAATTGATTGCGACATTGCTATTGTGGGGGTTTTGACAAAACGCCGCAACAACACATTGCGGGGGTTTCAAACCGCCGCAAACCTTAAAAATAACCCCCGCAATTTAAGCATTTTTTTGTAGTGTATGTCTAGATCGCATAGGCAGACACCACTAGTGGGCGGCATGAGATAGTTACCCCGGACGCGGGAGGCCTGGACGCGGGCTAATGATGATCACACCGTACCTATATGGTTGGGTAGCTTATATACGCATACTTGATATGATGTTGTTTATGATGTAAGTTAGCATGCATTATTCCGTCTTAAGTGACATTCTGTCACAGGTTGTTTCCTCACTTGATGTTTCCTCATCTCTTCGATATGTTATCATTATTCATGCCTTACATACTCAGTACATTGTTTGTACTGACGTCCTTTCTTTTTAGACGCTGTGTTCATGCCCACAAGCAGACAGGGAGGCGGCCTAGATCCTTAGGAGCTACTCAGCAGATTCACAGGAGCACTCCACTATTCTGGAGGTGCCATTTGTTGATGCATTCTTTTGTGTATATATTTGGGCACGACGGGGTCCTGTCCCGTCTCTATGTCTCAGTACTCTAGTCGAGGCTTGTAGATACGTATGTGTGGGTAGTAGTTGCCTCATGGATACACCAGAGTATATTTTGTATGTAATTTTTGTAGCCATGAGGGATTATATATATTTATGTATTGCCTTGGAGAATATATGTGTCCAGGATGAGTATGATGAGTAGCGTAAAGAGAGGTGCTCGGTAGTCCGCTCTGGGTAGCCGTCATGGCCCCCTTGTCGGGTCATGACACTTCACAGCCTCTATCTTTTGGGCATCCACTCTAATGCCTTCATCTGAAATAATGTGGCCCGTGAAAGAAGCACGAGTTCAAACGGGAACTCGCACTTGGAGAACTTGGCATACCACTTTCTACCTCGGTTAATTGCTAAGCTTGCTCGTGGATGTTCGCATGACCTCGGCCTCCCTCACGGTGAATAAGCGTAATATCATCTATAAACACAATCACGAACAAATCTAGAAAGGGTCTGAATACACGATTCATCAAATCCATGAATACGACTAGGGCATTAGTTAACCCGAATGACATGACACAAAATTCATAATGTCCATATCTAGTCCTGAATGCCTTCTTCAGAATATCCTCTTCCTTCACCCTAACCTGATGATATCCTGACCTCAAGTCTATCTTCGAGAAGTATTTGGTGCCTTGCAACTGGTCAAATAAATCATCGATCCTTGGGAGCAGATACTTATCTTTACGTTAACACTTTTATTCAATTGCCTATAACCAATATACATTCACAGAGCCATCCTTCTTTCTTACAAATAATACCGGTGCTCCTTACGGTGATGTGCTGGGCCTAATAAAGCCCTTCTCAAGAAAATCTTTCAACTGCTCCTTCAATTCTTTCAACTCCGCATGTGCCATCCTAAATAGATATCGGCTGAGTATCTGGCAATAGGTCAATAGTAAAATCAATCTCTCTCTAGAGGAATGCCTGGAATATCTGGCAATAGGTCAATAGTCGCCGACTCTTCATTAACCACGAGAAATGCATCAAGTTCGCCGCCACCGCTTGCATATCTT
The DNA here is from genome assembly GCF_029784015.1 of Lycium ferocissimum. NCBI lineage: Eukaryota > Viridiplantae > Streptophyta > Magnoliopsida > Solanales > Solanaceae > Lycium > Lycium ferocissimum. The sequence goes on along the minus strand of NW_026714673.1, from coordinate 45,865 downwards.
GAACTCGAACTAGGTGATAGATATACCCTTTTCTGATCATTTTCCTTGATTTAAGGTAGGAAATAACCTCGCCGAAGACGACGTTCCCTTCCACTCTAGGATCGCTCGCACGAACCGAAATCGAACCATCTTTGTTCTGCAATCAACATTAGCATAACAAGAAGCCAACCAGTCCATGCCCATAATACCATTAAAATCAATCATCTCTAATTCTATCAAATCTGCTATTGTATGGCGATTGCAAACTATCACTGCACAGCCTCGGTATACTCATCTAGCTATGACTGGATCACTAACTGGTGTAGACACCTCAAATGGTTTAATCGATTCAGGCTCTATTCCAAACTTGCCAACAACAAATGAAGTAACATATGATAAGGTAGAACCTGGGTCAATCAGTGCATACACATCATAGAAGGAGACTGATAATATACCTGTGATGACATCATGAGACGACTCAATATCTTGCCTACCGGCTAGTGCATATACGCGGTACTGAGGACCGCTCGAGCTGGACGCTCCACTCCTTCCTCTACCTCGCCCTGCTGGTGTTTGAAAAACTTGCCCTGAAAGGCGCACTGCAAAAGAAGAGACAAGCATTACGTACCCCGTAGGGTGAACCATGCCCGTATCAACCTTCACCGACACTTCCCTCATCCTGTGGCCTGACTGACCACAAGCATAGCAACCATCCAATCCAAATAGACACTGCCCAGCATGTAGCCTCCCACACTGAGTACACCATGGTAAGGGTGGCCTCACCTAGCTCGACCTACGGTACAAGTCGAGAGCTCGATGCTGCGAACTCTAGCCCTCTCCGGATAAGAAGACCGATCAAACCTCGGACCTGGGAACCGCATAGATGCACTCCCTGCTGAATGGAATGGATATCGGGAGTATTACTGTCTCTGTCCTCCTCTATACTCACCCCCGATATCTAAAGATCTGGCCCTCTTACTATGGCCCATGTCGCGGTCACGCTCTGTCCTCCTCTGATGCTTACGATCTTCCAGATTCTGTGTATATGCCTGTATACGGGAGATATCTATGCCCGGCTGTAATGCAGCAGTCGCACACTCATCTATCAGGTGTGGCCCTAGACCAACCACAAAGCGATGAACTCTGTCCTCCATCTCAGCTACCATAGCTGGGGCATATCTAGCCAAGGAATCAAAGTGTGCACAGTACTCCTGGACACTCATACTACCCTGCTCAATAAGTAAGAACCTATCTGCTCAGGCTGATTGGACCTTTGGTGGTAAATAATGGCGAATAAAATCATTTGAAAACTCTCGCCAAACCGCTGGAGGGCCATTCTCTCTCCCAGATAGCTCCCAAGCCTGATACCACTGTACTGCAATATCACGAAGTCTATATGAATCCAACTCCACCGACTCAACCTCATCCGCGTGCATAACCCTCAAGGCCCTCTGCATACCATCAATGAAATCCTGGGGGTCCATATTTTGCTTTACCACAGAAAACTCGGGAAGACTTCCAACCCCAAGGAAGGTCTTAACCCTCGAACCACCGCCTGTCCGCCCGGTCAACACCAACCCCTACCGGCCGGGCAGCGGGCGGCTACTAATTTGGTCAATAATCGTGCAACATCCCGCACATCCGGCCCGGTGCATCCCGCTCAGAACTAGGAGCAAAAAGTCCGGGGCTGGGTATGCGATATCTCAGACGACCCCTCACTCAGAATCTCATTCTGCACCCTCGTAGCCTGCCGCGTACCGCTAGTGGCCTCATCGGCCTCTCTTTTGTCCTTTTAGCGGGTTGTAGCTTTCTTGCAGCATTGCCGAAATCGAAAAATCATCGAAGAGAACGCTAACACACGCGCTATCGCACGACCTAAGAGAGAAAGAACACATTATCCTAAATGTCCCGTAGCGTCCGTTTTTGTAAGTGTGATGTACAACACACCCATAAACAAGACTCTACTAGAGACGGTGCGTAGACAACCCTAGGACCGAACTCCGCTCGATACCATACATCACGACCCAAACCGATGAGTCGTGACGAGTGTGACCTCTGGCGACCAAACACCCCTCGTACTTTATATGAACACAGGCCCATCGGGATCGAAAACCGATCTCATACTGCTCATAAAGGGTGACATCATGAACTCTATATAACACCTGTATATATATAAACATCTTTGAAAGAACGATTACTGCCGCCCAGTGCCTACATATATTATACACAAAAGAATAGAAGCAGCGAGGATACATCATCGACTAGATACATACAACGGTGCACAAACCTCTATTGGAATAAAAAGCAGAAAGGACGGGATAAGGCCCCGTCCATACCCATGTGCTGTACAACTCAAAAGGCTAGCATACCAAAAATATCTTTATGAGTCACGGATCAATGGAGTGCATCAATTAATCGCTAGATAGAAGTCCTACTAAGCTAGACCACCTGTCGGTCTACCTGAACCTGCGGGCATGAACGCAGCTCCCCGAGCAATGGGGAGTCAGTACCGATAATGTACTAAATATGAAAGGCATAAGAATAACATGTATATGTAAGAATCATGAATAAGATCTGAACTCATAAGCTGAAATGACTATCTACATATACTTCTTTGAACTAGTATCTATATGTATCTGCATAAATCTGTATAATTGACAATGCCTCTATGGGCGCATAATGTGCATGCTCATGCCTATCAATGCAGGTCATACGTACATATGTATATGTGCGTATATAGCTCCTATCAAGCCTCTATGGCATCCCATCATATCATATCGGCCTCTCTGCGGCCATCATCATATACAATGCTGCGGTACGTGCAGCCCGATCCTTATATCATCATCATGGTGCACCAGCTAATCAGGTGGTAATGCGTGTATAACACCTATTCCTCTTCTCATACCCCACATATATCTAATATTCATGTATATAACGCCTTCTGGTCACGGGTTAATGTACATAGATATATAATGAATGTAATGCATGAATAAACTGTATACATAAAACTGGACCCATGAACAGAAGGAACACTCATAAACGAGGTACATGAACATCAAAGACTGAAGTACTCCTAATGATTCTAAGAGTAAAGTAATATGGGAGTTCGCTTACTCGCTTGTTGGCTCATATCATAGGATCATGCCAAAAGAAATAAAGGATAGCCTTAACATGCCCTGAAGTATATCCAATCGTCCAACTTCTACCTCTCGAACTTGTAACTCTACAATTAAGATAACATAGGCCTTAATTAGACTATTTACCTTGCTTACTAATCATCTTAAAAACATATAGAGCTTAATGGATTGTGAGCAACATTTCCCTTGTAAGCTTACAACTCTTCAACTTCACACTCGAGCCAACATCAACCAGAATACCCACAACAATAACAACACATACATATCAAAAATATACTTAAACCCATTCCAAACCATCTCTTAAAACAGCCCCAAATCCCTATCTTACTCTTCATCAACTTACCACTTTCATAAGTATCCTCTCTTCACTTAAAACCACTAAAACTCTTGATAATAAACTTAAATATAAGGGTAGAAATCATTTACATACCTTAACGGGTCTAAGATTCCAAAGATCAACTTCAACTCTAACTCCCTAAGCTTTACAACTTGAAGAAACCCTAGAAACAACCTTCTTCTTCACAAGCTCGGGTTCACGGGGCTCGGATCTTGCCATATCACCACTATAAAGGTAGAAAATGTTAGGAGTAATTATACTAGGGTTTTCTCTGATATGGAAGAGAGAAAATGAGAAATAGGGTCTTGGACCACATATTTATACTTGAAATTAAAAAGTCCCAGCGGTACGGTTCGATGAGCGGGTCGATGACCCGTCGACGTGTCGATGGTTCGTTGACTTGCCCGTTGACCTACGCCTGCAGCTTTCAGGGCTGCGAGACCCTGTCGACGCTGTACAATGATGGTCCGTCGAGCATGTCGACGGACCGTCGACGATGACTAGTGTCTGCAGATTTTCTCAAATTCAGCTCAAATCGCGTCGATTCGATTCGTTCAACTTCTAATCCTGTAAATTACCAGGAATACCTACTGGTACCCTTATACATGAGGTAAGACACTTTCTATCTCCAAAACTCGGACATGGGTCTCAATTCCAAAGGCATACCCGACTATGAAACCATAGATTCTATTATGATGTGGATGAGAGGTGTAATAGAGCAGTTCATCCGAGGGTGTGTCTACGAGCCGTGTCCAGTAGAATCTTATTTATGGGTATGAAGCGTGCCACACTTATAAACAAGAGGCTGTGGGAATTTAAGAATGATTGACCTTCTTCTCCATCATAGATCGTGTGATAGAGCCATGATATAAGAATTTCCCTTTTCTTAATCGTGCGTTATGTTTCAGCGATGCCTGTGAAGAGAAAAACTATAGCAGCCTAGAAGGGCAAAATAGTGGTAGGTTGGAGGACTGAACGGGTACCGCCTACAGAGGTAGATGAGGGCGAGTCCCAGAATGAGGTTCCATCTCGGTCCTCTCATACTCCACCTGCTTCAGAGGAGCATGAAGGAGCCTCAGCTCCAGCTCCAGCACCCTCAGTTCCTTCACTTGATGCCTCGGGCCAGGAGATGAGAAAGGCCATCCATTTGCTAACCCAGTTAGTCTCCGCACAGGCCCAGCGGCAAGGTACGGGACATGGTGATAGAGCTGTCAGTGTCGGAGCTCGTGATTTCATTAGTTTGAACCCTCCAGAATTCATTGGGTCAAAATCGGCTGAGGACCCACAGAGCTTCATAATGGAATGTTGAGAACATTGCGGGTAATACATGCTTCGGATATTGAGTCGGTAGAGTTGGCCTCCTATAGATTACGGGATGTTGCGGTTCATTGGTATGCTGTTTGGGTGTCTTCTAGAGGAGTCAACACACCTCCACCAGTATGGCAAGAGTTTGTATATGCTTTCCTCCGACACTATCTGCCGCTAGAGGTTCGGCGGGCCAGAGCTGACAGGTTCTTGAATCTTAGACAAGGGAATATGAGTGCCCTAGAGTCTTTGGCCAGGTATGCTCCAGCCATTGTAGCTGATATGGGAGATCGCGTTCATCGATTTGTGAATGGTTTGGGGACACATTTGATGGATGAGTGTTTGACGGCCTCACTTTAGGAGGGTATGGATATCTCGTATTTAGGCCCATGCCCAGAATTTGGAGGAACGACAGCAATAGCGGAGGAGTGAGCGTGAGCATGATAGGGGTTATAGTAAGAGGGCTAGATCCTTAGGTCCTGTTAGCGAGCTTAGAGGGGTCAGAGGCAGCAGTATTCTAGGCACTCAGGCCATTCAGTGACTAGTGTACCTCCACGATATGCGGGCTAGAGATTTGATAGATCTATTCACTTTAGACCGGGCCAGAATTTTAGAGTTTTGGGTTCTCAATATAAGGGTGATTCAGGCCAGGCGAGGTCACCCTTAACACGATGTACTCAGTGCGGTAAGCTACATTGGGGACAGTGCCGATTAGGTTTGGATGTTTGTTATGCTTGCAGCCAATCAGGTCATATTATGCGTGAGTGTCCATTTCGAGGTGGTAGAGGTACAGTTCAGCCTACAGGATTAGCAGCTAGTTCTATATCATCTGTACGCCCTCCGGGGCAAAGCTCATAGACACCAGCAAGTCATGGAAGAGGTAGAGGAGGAGCGTCCAGTTTTAGTGGTCCTCAGCATCGTATCTATGCATTGGCTTGACGACAGGATCTTGAGTCTTCCCCCCATGTTGTCACAGGTATATTATCAGTATCTTCTCATGATGTATATGTATTGATTGATCCAGGCTCTACATTGTCATATGTTACTCCTTATGTTGCTAGCCGATTTGGGGTGGAACCTGAGTTAATTAAACCTTTCGAAGTATCTACACCCGTTGGTGACCCAGTAATAGCTAGTCAGGTATATAAAAATTGTATGGTTATAGTCTGTGACCGTCGCACCATTGTAGATTTGATTGAGTTGAATATAGTAGATTTTGATGTTATTATGGGTATGGATTGGTTAGCTTCTTGTTATGCCAATGTCGATTGAAGAATAAAAATGGTTCATTTTCAGTTCCCAAGAGCCAGTTCTAGAATGGAAGGGTAATACAACATCTCCGAGAGGTAGGTTTATTTCCTATCTCAAGGCAAGGAAGATGATTGCGAAAGGTTGTATTTATCATTTAGTTCGGGTTCTATATACAGAAGCAAAGCCACCAACTCTTTAATCTATTTCGGTAGTGAATGAGTTTTCGGATATACTCCCGGACGAGCTTCCAGGTCTTCCACCATAATGGGAGATTGCCTTTGCTATCGATGTGTTACCGAATACTAAACCAATATATATTCCTCCTTATAGAATGGCTCCTGCAGAATTGAGAGAGTTGAAGGAACAGTTGAAGGATTTGCTTGAGAAGGGCTTTATCAGGCCTAGTTCGTTGCCGTGGGAAGCACCGGTGTTATTTGTAAGGAAGAAAGATGGTTCATTACAGATGTGTATCGACTATAGGTAGCTGTATAAGGTGACAATAAAGAATAAATATCCACTTTCCAAGACTGATAACCTATTTGACCAGTTGCAGGGTGCCAAATGGTTCTCAAATATAGACTTGAGATCGGGGTATCACTAGGTGAGAGTTAAGGAGAAGGATATTCCGAAAACAGCCTTTAAAACTAGATATGGTCATTTCGAGTTTCGCTTAATGTCGTTCAGTTTGACTAACGCTCCAACAGTATTCATGGATTTGATGAACAGTGTATTCAGACCTTTCCTAGACTCGTTTGTGATTGTGTTCATCGATGATATCCTAGTATATTCTCGATCTGAGGCAGAACATGCAGATCATCTACGTGCTGTTCATAGAGTTCTTCAGGCTCGGGAGTTATATGCTAAGTTCTCAAAATGTGAGTTTTGGTTGAATTCTATGACTTTTCGAGGCCATATTATTTCAGCTGATGGTATTCGGGTGGATACCCAGAAAATTGAAGCTGTGAAGACTTGGCCCAGACCCATAACACCTAAGGAAGTTCGTAGTTTCGTGGGCTTGGCAGGTTATAACAAAAGATTTTGTAGAAGGTTTTTCTTCCTTCTCTGCACCACTATCAAAAATGACCCAGAAATCAGCTAAATTTTAATGGACGAATGCTTGTGAGCGCAGTTTTCAGGAGCTGAAGGATATATTGACTTCAGCCCCAGTTCTGACACTTCCAGAAGGATCAGAGGGCTATGTTATTTATTGCGATGCTTCAGGCATAGGGTTAGGTTGTGTGTTGATGCAGCACGGTAAAGTTATTACTTATGTTTCAAGACAGTTATGGAAACATGAGAAAAACTACCCGACCCATGATCTAGAGTTAGCTGCGATAATTCATGCATTGAAAATGTGGAAGCATTATTAGTATGGTGTTCATGTTGATATTTATACAGATCATAAGAGTCTTCAGTATATTTTCAAGCAAAAAGAGTTGAACTTGCGGCAAAGGCGATAGTTGGAGCTGTTAAAAGATTATGATGTTAGCATTCTATATCATCCAGGGAAAGCGAACATCGGAGCTGATGCTCTCAGCTGTAGATCTATGGGTAGCTTCTTTAATGTTCATCTAGAGAAGAGAGGGTTAGCTCATGAGCTTCAACAGCTAGTTAGCGTAGGAGTTCGATTAATGGACTCGGGCATTATGGGAGTTACCATTCAAAATTCAGCTATTTCGTCAGTGGTAGTTGAGGTGAAAGAACGCCAGAATGAGGATGCCATATTAGTTCATTATAGGGATACACTTCGCTAGAAGAAAAAGTCATCCTTTGAGATTCCTGCAGATGGAGTTCTCAGATATTGAGGCAGATTATGTGTCCTTGATGTGGCCGGATTACGTCACCAGATTTTGGAGGAAGCCCATTGTTCCCGTTATTCTGTTCATCCAAGAGCGATGAAAATTTATCATGATCTTAAATCCTTATATTGGTGGGACGGAATGAAGAAAGACATGGCAGAGTTTGTAGCTAAATGTCCTCAATGTCCTAACTATCAGCAGGTGAAGATTGAGCATCAAAAGCCTAGTGGATTGTAGCAAAGCTATGGAAATTCTGACTTGGAAATGGGAAGTGATTAATATGGATTTCATTACCAGCTTGCCACGTTCTCAGCATAAGTATGATTCCATATGGTTAATTGTAGATAGACTTACGAAATCAGCTCATTTTCTACCAGTCAGAACTACATACTCAGCAGAAGATTATACAAAGCTTTATGTTAAAGAGATAGTATGACTCCATGGTATTCCAGTATCCATTATGACTGATGGAGGAGCACAGTTTATAGCTAATTTCTGAAAGTCCTTCCAAGAAGGTTTGGGGACTCAGGTGAGTCTTAGTATAGCATTTCATCCACAGAGCATCGATGGACAAGCGGAGCGCAACATTCAAACTCTTAAGGATATGCTATGGGCATGTGTGTTAGATTTTGGAGGTATTTGGGATGATCACCTACCGCTTATAGAGTTTGCTTATAACAATAGTTATCATTCCAACATCCAAATGGTCCCATATGAGGCTCTATATGGGCGTAAGTGTAGATCACCAGTTGGGTGGTTCGAAGTGGGAGAAACTAAGTTAATAGGGCCAGACTTGATCCAGCAAGCCATGGAAAAGGTCAAGCTTATTCAGGATCGATTATTGACAGCTCAGAGTCGTCAGAAATCTTATGCAGATAATCATCGACGAGACTTAGAATTCCAAGTTAATGATTGGGTATTCTTGAAGGTGTCACTATGAAAGCTGTGATGAGAATTGGTAGGAAGGGCAAGCTTAGTCCTCGATAAATTGGACCTTACAAGATTATACGCAAGATAGGCCAGGTGGCTTATGAGTTAGATATACCTTCGGACTTGGAATCAGTCCACCCAGTTTTCCATGTGTCAATGCTTCGTAAGTGTATAAGAGATTCTTCCAGAATTGTACCTGTGGATGATGTCCAGGTCACCGAGCAATTATCTTACGAAGAAGTTCCCATTGTGATTCTGTCACGACCCGAACTACGAGCCGTGACGGGTATCCGGGGCTAACCACCGAACACCACTCATATTACTACTTATCTACTCCCAATCATAACATATACTCATAATCATAGAAATCTGTGAACATTTGGAACATAATTACTTGTATAAACATAAGCCCTTCGGCTATCAAAATAATATATACACGCACGTACATATACAGACAAACTATGGGACCATGCTACCCACACTGCGTATCCACGAGCCTCTACTAGAGTACTAGAAATATGGACGGGACAGGACCCCGCCATGCCCAATCATGAATATATACATATATATACCAAAAGAATAATCAATGGCACCTCCGAAAGATGGAGTGCTCTCAAATCGGCCGCTAGCTCACTATGAGTGCGGATCACCTCCCCGTCTACTCGTGGGCATGAACACGGCGTCCGAAGAAAAAAGGCATCGATGCGAATATTGTACTGAGTATGTAAGGCGTAAACAATAATAAGGCATCAATGAAATAAGGAGGCATCAATGAGGATCAATCTGTAACTGACTGAATCATAAAGGAAGTAGTACATGCTAGCTTACTTTCATACTCATCATCATATCATATAGACATAAATGTATAAGCTGCCCGACCATATAGGTACGGTGTGATAATCAATAATATTAGAAATAGCATTAGCATTAGCCTGCGTCCAGGCCTCCCGCGTCCGGGGTATCATCTCAGCCCGCTAGTGGTGTACGCCATGCCGTCGGCCATGGTGTATAGCCGCCCGCCTTGGCGGTGACTGCCCGGCCAACTAGGCACGGTGTAATATCCTCATAACATGCTTATCATCACTCATCGTAGTACATGCATAGAGACTCATAGACAATCATGCTCTATCGGGGTGACGTAAGGTCGTGGACCCCCGACTTCATTATGAAACATTCGTAAGTAACCTGCCTCACCTTGAAGGAACAAGCATAAGGTGAGTGTGTATGATGATCAACATCAATGGACTATGGACATCATATCATAGACTATAGCCTCTATAGACTTAGCTTGTCGTTAACGTTATCATAATCGTAGCATATCTCTTATCTCGTGTGTCTATTCATGAACAAGGGCTCATAGTCTTCTTGAAGATGGAACATTCACAAGGAAGAGGAAATTCATGCCATAGGACTCATGCCTTAGAAAGAAGGGACTAGCCTAACTATTATATCGCTTGCTCGTCCTCCTTTAATGCACTTGTTACACCTTCAATGAAATTCGCGTCGTCATTAGCTAAACAATCATGAAAACATACTTACTAAAGCTAGAGAAATTTGGGCAGCATTTCCTTTGTTTATACTACTTTCCTCCATATTCCATATTCATGACCAAAGTCTATTGTCGCGTTCCTTCTCATACAATACTCATTTCATGTTCTAAGCGTCATTTATAACGCATTTGTAACATCAACCCAACCATTTTCATGATTCAACTCAACTACTATTCAATAATGACACTATCCTCATATTTGTGACCCATTTCCTATACTCTTTCACAATCCATGTGTTTCAACTTATAAATACTTCAAATAACATGAAAAGGATATAAAACTCACCTTAGATGATGGAGGAATAGGCCTTGATTGATGATACACTTTTTGCACAAAAACCCTACTCCATCTCTCTTGGGTTTTCTTGATTTGAATGACTTTGATGGAGTTTCTTTCACTTGATTCTCTTGATTTCTTGTTGTTGATCTTTGATTTCTATTGATTTCTCATGGATGAAGTGTTTGGAACACTCTAGAGGTTTCTTGAAGTGTGGAGGTGGAAGATGAAATGAAATGAAATGCAAAAGGGTCCCTTATATAAAATTCACTTCAGTCCCGATTGGAATATACGGACCAACATACGGTCTGTATAATTTCTACTGACCGTATGTTGGACCGTATATTTGGTCCAGTAGAATATGTCATTCTGGGCTGGATCTACGGCTGGACATACGGTCCTTACATTTTATACGGCCAGTATGTCTGGCCGTAGATTGTCCAGTTTTTTCGAGAATCGTTTCGTCGACTCGTTTGATCTCTGATCCTTATGGAACCTTATTAACACTTGTTCAACACCTCGATACCAATCTAAGGGATGTTATAACCCTTCCTTAGGGCATCATTAGGACATCATTAACTCAATGCTCGAAATTCTTATCCGATACCCAACATATGACTCGCTTCTCCTAACAACTTTCTTTCATTAACTCGAATGTCTTTGGAAATCTTAATTAGGACCATCACATACTATTTCTTACTTATCCCAACCTCGTGTTCATCGTGCCCTTCGTGAATCTATTCACTATACGCTAACGGGGAATTTTTCCGAGGTGTAACACTCTCCCCCCCTTTTGGAACATTCGTCCTCGAATGTTAAGTCGTCGGGGATTCTAGAAAATTTTTTCCAGAGTTTCCCCTGTAATATGGCATTACCATCCTATCACAACAACCCATAATATCATTGCCTCACAGGGCCACAACACAACAACAATACAAATTGGCCACACACGACCCATATGCATAAAAGAAAAGCATACATACCTTATAATCTCGATGTCTCATCATGAGTTTCTTCCGAGGACTGAAATAAATGTGGATATGTGGATTTCATCTTCTCTTCTGTTTCCCAAGTCATCTCTTCCTGATTGTTATTTCGCCATAAGACTTTAACTGAAGCTATTTCCTTGTTCCGAAGTTTTCGTACTTGCCTGTCTAGTATGGCAATAGGCACTTCTTCATAAGCTAGCTTTTCTGTGATCTGAACATCATCTATTGGCACAATCTTTGTGGGATCTCCCACACATTTGCGGAGCATGGAGACATGGAATACTGGGTGAACTAGTTCAAGCTCTGAAGGCAATTCTAATTCATACGCCACTTGACCCACTTTGCGGATGATTTTGTAGGGTCCAATGTATCGAGGACTTAACTTTCCTTTCTTACCGAATCTCATCACCCCTTTCTTCGGTGATACTTTTAAGAACACCCAATCATTAACTTGAAATTCTAAATCTCGCCGGCGGTTGTCCGCATAAGATTTTTGGCGACTTTGGGCAGTCAATAATCGATCTCGTATCACCTTGACTTTTTCTACCGCTTGTTGAATCAACTCGGGGCCTATTAACTGTACTTCTCCGACATCAAACCATCCAATTGTAGATTTGCACTTTCTTCCATATAACGCTTCATACGGAGCCATCTCGGATCGAAATGGTGGCTATTGTTGTATGCGAACTCGATTAAGGGTAAGTGGTCATCCCAACTACCACCAAAATCTAGTACACATGCTCGTAGCATATCCTCTAAGGTCTGTATAGTACGCTCGGCTTGTCCGTCAGTTTGCGGATGAAATGTCGTGCTGAGCCTTACTTGAGTACCTAGGCACTCTTGAAAGGATTTCCAGAACTTAGCTGTAAACTGTGCTCCTCTGTCTGTGATGATAGATGTTGGAATACTGTGAAGTCTTACAATCTCCTTAAGATATAACCTTGCATAATCTTCAGCTAAGTAGGTGGTTCTGACTGGAAGAAAATGGGTTGCTTTTGTCAATCTATCCACAATCACCCATATAGAATCATACTTACCTCGAGAGTGGGGCAATCCTACAATAAAGTCCATATTGATCACTTCCCATTTCCATGTAGGAATTTCTATTGCTTGCAATAATCCTCCTGGCTTTTGATGTTCTACCTTTACTTATTGGCAATTCGGACATTGAGCTACAAATTCTGCTATGTCTCTTTTCATGCCATCCCACCGATACATCAATTTGAGATCATGGTACATCTTTGTCGTTCCTAGATGAATAGAATACCTGGAGTAATGAGCTTCTTCTAGAATTCGACGGCATAATTCTGCCACATCCGGAACTCATAACCTATTCTGGTACCTGAGAACCCCATCTACTGAGACTTCAAATGGTGACTTTTCCTTTGGGAATTTCACACCTTTATAATACTTCAATTTGGGATCCTCGTATTGGCGCTCTTTTATTTCTGCATCCAAGGACGAAACTGTGGGATTGTTAACACTAATTCCAGCATCGCCTGAATCAATTATACGTACTCCAAGATTTGCTAATTGATGGAGCTCACGAATCATTCCTTTCTTCTCCGAGGGCACTTCACATAAGCTACCCATTGATCGGCGGCTAAGCGCATCCGCTACTATATTTGCCTTTCCGGGGTGGTATAAGATATTCACATCATAATCTTTCAGTAGTTCTAACCACCACTGCTTGTCACACCCTGAATCCGACAGGGTGTGATGGGCACCCGACCCTTACCTAGGGCCGAGCGAACCCGCGGACTCTCATAACACTTATAGCCACCCTGGGCCCACAAAGCATAACATAAGCACAGGGTGAAATTTTTTTCGGAAAACATACATGCCTTTCATCTTTTCAAATCAGACAAAATCCGTAACCATAGCGAATCTGTAAACACACGAAATTCATAACACAATGCATACTGATACACCGGCTTACATAGCCGTTTACAAACGGACCTCTCGTACACACGACCAAGTTCGCAAAGTCTCTAACATAACTTCGGACACCATACGAACACACTCGACCGGCGGCACTCGGGAGGAAATGGAGCTCGCCAATCCGGCGGAACATCTTACGCTAACATCATCATCTCGTACGGGTACCGCGCGGCATGAAACGCGACCCCAGAAGAAAGGGGTCGGTGCGGAATATGTACCGAGTATGCAAAGCGAAAAATACGAGAAACGAAATGAAGTGTACCAAACGCGAAAATAATAGTCCCAATATATAATTATGCCGCGGCCAGGAACCCAGCGGTTAATATCACAAATATATAATTATGCCGCGGCCAGGAACCCAGCGGTTAATAGCGCAAATATACAAACAGCTACACACACACACATACCGCGGTCAAGAATCCAGCGGTTATGTCACAGCCCGCGGTCAAGTATCCAGCGGACGATATCACACATACACATGCCGCGTCCACACACATCCGGTCAGTCATGGTCGTAGTACAGCCGCGGTCAAGTATCCGGCGGACAATATCACATATACACATGCCGCGGCCAAGTATCCGGCGGTCATGGTACCCATGGTCAAGTATCCGGCGACAATATCACATATACACATGCCGCGGCCAAGTATCCAATGGTACAGCCCGCGGTCAAGTATCCGGCACAATATCACACATACTGCCCGGACTCGGCGAAAGAGGTAATAACAATACACACGAGCGAATTGTAAGTAGCTATACAAATATAATTTCTTTTATTACAAACTCAACAAAACAACCAAAGCACACCATTTCTTTAAAACCAAGACAATAGTTAAATTAGGTTCTTTTTCAACATTATTCGAAAACATATTATTAGCAAACAAACAATTTAATTACCTTCCAAAATCCGATGACCAAATATATTTATTATCATTAGTAAGTACAGAAACAAGTTTCAGGTTTATTGGAATTAGTATACAATAGTTACAATCTTTTGAAATCGTTTTTATGTGTCAAAATGTATTATCAAACGTAGTAAAGTAGTTAAAACAATTATTTATAGCAATCGGAGCAATAGTTAAAAGTTTTCTTTTCAACATCACACAAGTATACCAAACAGGGCGACATTGGGAGATCTCGGGATACGTGGGCCCCACCTCGGGTCGAGCCGAGGCGGCTGACATAATTTACAACAATAGGCTCCCTAAGGCCCTCCACGAAGTTTCGGAGCGATCCGGACACGTTTGCAACGATTACAAAGGTTTAAGCAACCTTTTGACCAAATATGAAGATTATAGTTCAATTGCGGCGAGTGAATAGTAGGCAAAATCAACTCGGCTTTCCGAGAGCGAGAATTATCCCCGAGGTTCCGATCTTAGCCTAGTAGGGCTAGGACATGCCAAAAGAAGGAAAGGGCAAGCTTTACATACCCGAACCGCGCCTTACGCTCGTCAAATCTCAATTCTCGTTTCGTCCAAAACCGCAAATGGTCATCTTTACCGCTTACTATTCATGAAAGTTAATATTTACTCTTGGGGTTATATTGGGCTACCGAAATTCCGGCAGCACCTCCCCTATAAATACGACACCCCGAGATTCAACCCGGCTCAAAACAATCAATAACGACATCAACAACACCAACAAGATCAACAACATCAACAACTGTCATGAAACGCACTATAATATAAGTAATCCTTCTTTTCACATACGACGACACTTTTCATTCCAACTTCGCAATATCAAGTTAATATCATTATTCTCACATTCATTTACCAACTCAAGGTTATTCAAACACAATTCGGACACACTTTTCATCATTTCACAAAATACACAAAATTCTCATCAAACCATAATTCATCCCAAACTTCCAATTTTTCAACATAAGTATTCATAACATATTTCCATCTTCCAATTTCGTCATCCACAATCATAATTCACATCTATAATCTTACTTTCATAATTATATAAAAACTATACAAAATCACATAAATTTCTCATAGCCACATACAACCAACTCCAATACCAACTTGGTTCATTAAACCTTTCTTTTCATCACAAACATCACCACAACACAACTAACAACTAAATGAAAATTAATTCATTTCCATTCCAACTTCAATATACCACACGGCCATAACATATATTTCCAACTTCAACCAAAATCATTAAACTTCCATTATCAATGTAGAATCCGCAACAACTACAATTAGAATACTACATAAAACTAACTCATTTTGCCTTCACCATGCATGCATACACACGGCCACCTATACACACACAAACACCATGCAAACTTCCATAATTTCATGATTTCTACTCATTTCCATAAACCACAACACAAACAAACCTTCATAACATAAATAGAAAGGATGAATTCTCACCTTCTTCTTCAAGTTTCTTCACTTCACCAATTCATCCAAACGACGAAACCAACGGGTTATCTTCCGAAATAATCGCACCACGTTGTAGAGGGACCTTGAATTAGTAGGAATTCAACAAGAAAATAATTTTTTGGAAACAAAATTTGAAGGGGCAAACTTGGAGACCATGGCCGAATGGCCATGGTTGTTGGTCTCCTTCTTTCTTCTTTCTTTCTTTCTCAATTTTTCTTGAATCATCTAGAGACAAAGATAAGGCATGATGATATATTGTAATTTCCCATGTGGGGCCCACCTTGGCCGGCCCCTTTTTGCTTTTTCTAATTTCTTTTTCTTTTTCTTTTTTTTTCCACACTTTTGGAATTTTCATGAAACTAATTTTTTTTGAGGTTCCAATTTTGCCCTTGGCCTTTTCCGATATTTCCACATCCAAAGTTTCATAACCAACTTATATACTAAACGTAGTCAAAACATGGTCTTGTCCATAACTCGTCGCAACCAACTTAAAATATTCCGACATACAAAGTACGGGGTGTAACATCCTTTCCTTTTTAGAACATTCGTCCTCGAATGTTCAACTAGCCTTACGGGGTCTTACAAGCACCCGGGGGAGATTTCGACAGAGTTTCCTCTACATTTCTTGCTATCTCAAAACCTGGACACAGAAAATACCAACAGTGCCTCACTGGGCCATCATACGTACATACATCATACCATCTCGCAGCCACACAGGGCTCCCAATATCATCAATAATACACAAACGATAAACATACCTCGCATGCCCAACTCAAACGGCACTGCCACACACCTTCTTATTTGCTTTCCCCTTTAGGCTTCAACTCGTACTTCGATCGCAACTTCAATATCTTTCCCAACATACATCTTCATACCTTTGCTTACTGCGTCTTTGCGTGACTTCCAACATCATCAATCACTTCCTTCTATCGGCGTCATTCTCATCCGCAATCACAAATCGGGGTAAGGAGTCCCATCTCCTATGACTTGGCTCTATGGCACGATCTCGGATATGAAAGAAGAGTAACCATCCTAAATGCCCCATAGCCTCACGTTTATGAATGTGGCGCGCAACACACCATAAACAAGACTCTCTTCGGACACGACTTTGCGACAACCCCTAGGACGGACACCGCTGCGATACCACTTTGTCACACCCCCGAATCCGACAGGGTGTGATGGGCACCCGACCCCCTTACCTAGGGCCGAGCGAACCCGCGGACTCTCATAACACTTATAGCCACCCACACTGGGCCCACAAAGCATAACATAAGCACAGGGTGAAATTTTTTTTTTCGGAAAACATACATGCCTTTCATCTTTTCAAATCAGACAAAATCCGTAACCATAGCGAATCTGTAAACACACGAAATTCATAACACAATGCATACTGATACATAGGCTTACATAGCGGATACAAACGGACCTCTCGTACACACGACCCTCGTCTTGCAAAGTCTCTAACATAACTTCGGACACCATACGAACACACTCGACCGACGCAAAAGACTCGAGGAAATGGAGCTCGCAATCCAAATGGAACATCTTCGCTAACATCATCATCTCATCAGTGTACCACGCGGCATGAAACGCGACCGAAGAAAGGGGGTCAGTACGGAATATGTACTGAGTATGCAAAGCAGAAAATACAGAAAACGAAATGAAGTGTACCAAACGCGAAAATAATAGTCCCAATACCATAATTATGCCGCCAGACACCCGCACAATATCACAATATACACCTATACCGCGGCCGGAACCCGGCGGTTAATATCACAAATATATAATTACAGCGGACACACACACATACCGCGGTCAATATCCAAATATATAATTATGTCGCGGCCGGAACCCGGCGGTTAATAGCGCAAGTATACAAACACGATACACACACACACATGCCGCGGTCAAGTATCCAACCGCGGTCGAAGTATCATGGTCACGCATGTAAGTACGGCATCAAAGTATCCACCGGACAATATCACATATACACATGCCGCGGCCAAGTATCCGGCGGTCATGGTACCGCCGCGGTCAAGTATCCGGCGGACAATATCACATATACACGTGCCGCGGCCAAGTATCCGGCGGTCATGGTACGGCCGCGGTCAAGTATCCGGCGGACAATATCACATACTGCCCGGGACTCGGCGAAAGAGGTAATAACAATACACGCGGCAGAATTGTAAGTAGCTATACAAATATAATTTCTTTTATTACAAACTCAACAAAACAACCAAAGCACACCATTTCTTTAAAACCAAGACAATAGTTAAATTAGGTTCTTTTTCAACATTATTCGAAAACATATTATTAGCAAACAAACAATTTAATTACCTTCCAAAATCCGATGACCAAATATATTTATTATCATTAGTAAGTACAGAAACAAGTTTCAGGTTTATTGGAATTAGTATACAATAGTTACAATCTTTTGAAATCGTTTTTATGTGTCAAAATGTATTATCAAACGTAGTAAAGTAGTTAAAACAATTATTTATAGCAATCGGAGCAATAGTTAAAAGTTTTCTTTTCAACATCACACAAGTATACCAAACAGGGCGACATTGGGAGATCTCGGGATACGTGGGCCCCACCTCAGGTCGAGCCGAGGCGGCTGACATAATTTACAACAATAGGCTCCCTAAGGCCCTCCACAGAAGTTTCGGAGCGATCCAGACACGTTTACAACAGTTACAAAGGTTTAAGCAACCTTTTGACCAAATATGAAGATTATAGTTCAATTGCGGCGAGTGAATAGTAGGCAAAATCAACTCGGCTTTCCGAGAGCGAGAATTATCCCCGAGGTTCCGATCTTAGCCTAGTAGGGCTAGGACATGCCAAAAGAAGGAAAGGGCAAGCTTTACATACCTCGAATCGCGCCTTACGCTCGTCAAATCTCAATTCTCGTTTCGTCCAAAAGCGCAAATGGTCATCTTTACCAGGTTACTATTCATGAAAGTTAATATTTACTCTTGGGGTTATATTGGGCTACCGAAATTCCGGCAGCACCTCCCCTATAAATACGACACCCCCGAGATTCAACCCGGCTCAAAACAATCAATAACGGCATCAACAACACCAACAAGATCAACAACATCAACAAATCGTCATGAAACGCACTATAATATAAGTAATCCTTCTTTTCACATACGACGACACTTTTCATTCCAACTTCGCAATATCAAGTTAATATCATTATTCTCACATTCATTTACCAACTCAAGGTTATTCAAACACAATTCGGACACACTTTTCATCATTTCACAAAATACACAAAATTCTCATCAAACCATAATTCATCCCAAACTTCCAATTTTTCAACATAAGTATTCATAACATATTTCCATCTTCCAATTTAATCATCCACAATCATAATTCACATCTATAATCTTACTTTCATAATTATATAAAAACTATACAAAATCACATAAATTTCTCATAGCCACATACAACCAACTCCAATACCAACTTGGTTCATTAAACCTTTCTTTTCATCACAAACATCACCACAACACAACTAACAACTAAATGAAAATTAATTCATTTCCATTCCAACTTCAATATACCACACGGCCATAACATATATTTCCAACTTCAACCAAAATCATTAAACTTCCATTATCAATGTAGAATCCGCAACAACTACAATTAGAATACTACATAAAACTAACTCATTTTGCCTTCACCATGCATGCATACACACGGCCACCTATACACACACAAACACCATGCAAACTTCCATAATTTCATGATTTCTACTCATTTCCATAAACCACAACACAAACAAACCTTCATAACATAAATAGAAAGGATGAATTCTCACCTTCTTCTTCAAGTTTCTTCACTTCACCAATTCATCCAAACGACGAAACCAACGGGTTATCTTCCGAAATAATCGCACCACGTTGTAGAGGGACCTTGAATTAGTAGGAATTCAACAAGAAAATAATTTTTGGAAACAAAATTTGAAGGGCAAACTTGGAGACCATGGCCGAATGGCCATGGTTGTTGGTCTCCTTCTTTCTTCTTTCTTTCTTTCTCAATTTTTCTTGAATCATCTAGAGACAAAGATAAGGCATGATGATATATTGTAATTTCCCATGTGGGGCCCACCTTGGCCGGCCCCTTTTTGCTTTTTCTAATTTCTTTTCTTTTTTTTTCCACACTTTTGGAATTTTCATGAAACTAATTTTTTTGAGGTTCCAATTTTGCCCTTGGCCTTTTCCGATATTTCCACATCCAAAGTTTCATAACCAACTTATATACTAAACGTAGTCAAAACATGGTCTTGTCCATAACTCGTCGCAACCAACTTAAAATATTCCGACATACAAAGTACGGGGTGTAACATCGCTGCCGCAGGTTTAACTCCTTCTGTTTGAAAATATATTGGAGACTCTTATGATCTGTATAGATATCGACATGCACGCCATACAAATATGGTCTCCACATTTTCAATGCATGAATAACTGCAGCCAATTCCAGATCATGAGTGTTATAGCCCGTATTTTATACATTTGAAAATTCCAAAGCCGTTGTGGAAAGTTAAGGGTAAGACCATTTTCAAAAGATTATTTCAATGTGCAAGTTGTTATAAAAAAATAAATTAATTATGACTATTATTAGTATGGAAATATGGAGAGAGATTAAGGGCAAAAAAGAGAAATTCGCAAAATGACCAATGGAAATAATGTGGAAGGTTAGGGACAAAATGGTAATATCGAGGAAAGTCGAGGGTAAAATGGGAATTTCACAAAAGTCTTGAAAGTTCATGAAATTTCCATGTTGGTTGTGTGGCATAAGTATATGCCCACATTGCTTAGGGGTTAAAGAGTATCAAAGGAAGACATTTGGGCTTCTTTGAATAAATGAGAAAATTCAAGAAAAGAAAGGAAATTTCTAGAGAAAGAAAGAAGGGCCATGTGTCCATATTATTTTATTGAGGGACTTAAAAATAAATAAATAAGTAAGAGGTGGAAGATACTTATATATAAGTGAGAAGTCTTCATTTTAGTTGAAGAGAGTTGGAGAAGGAGAAAACAAAAGAAAGAAGAGCAAGAAAAGCATAGGCCATTCGGCCATGCTCCATGATTTTTTTGTCCCCATGAAATCTTGCCCAAAAATTATTTCCTTCATGTATTCCTACCAATTCAAGGGCCCTCTACAACGTGGTGTAGTTATTTCGGAAGATAAGATGCTTGTTTCATCAATTTAGCAACCTTAGCCAAGAGGGAAGTTGAAGGAAAAAGGTAAGAATTCAACCTTCCTTTCTATGTTATGGATGTTTGTGCATGTTGTAGTGTATGAAAATGAGCGAAATTCATGGAGAATATGGATGTTTGAGTGTGGTCGTGTAGGTGCTTGCATTGTATGGAAGTGATGAATTAATTCTTATGTGGTATTTTAATTGTTGTTGTTATGTATATTACGATGAAATGAATGAAAAGCATGAAATATAGAAGTTGTGGAGGTGGCCGTGAGTGTGTAGTGTGTAAGGCCGTGTGTGTGTTGGTTGTAGTGTGAGCAAATTTTATCTAGTGCCTTGGTTGTCGTTGTAATGTAAAGAAAAGGATGAAAATCCATGAAAAATATGCATGTGTGTGTATAGCCGAATAGAATAATGTAGGTGCAGAAAAATGGATTGAATTTATTTAATGGTTTGGGGGATTGAAAGTAGGGTTGTTGTGGTTAAATTTGAAAGAAGGAAGTATGTCGTTGTTGTTTCATTGAAGTTAGAAGGTTTCGGGTAAGGTAGTATGTTGAATGAGTTGTTGGAATATCTTGTGAAATGAATATAAATGGCTTGTTGTATTGTTGGCAAGATTGTTGGAATTATTGTTAGTTTGGCCGGGTTGAATTCCCGGGATTGTTGTTGGTTGAAATTAGCCAAGTTGAACTTGGCGGTATGGTGTATGTACAGGGGAAATGCTGCCGGAATTTCGGTAGCCAAGTGTTATTTTTAAGAATCCAATTCTAAATGCACTAATCAAAGTTTGGTAAACATGACCAAATGGTAGATTTTGGCGGGTTTGCAACTTGGATTGGAGTAGCAGAAGGAGCGAAAAGAGGTATGTAAGGCTTCACTCTTCTTTCTTGGGCATGTCTTAGATGTAATAGGCTTGAATACGTGTCTCGGGGATTACTCTAATTCTAGAAATCCGAGCTTGAGTTTGACTACTATTCATTCAGTAGAATTGAATTAAATGCTCATGAATAGTTGAAAGAATTGTCTAAGCACCTAGAACTTACATGAATAGGATCCGTTTACCACAAAAACTCTCATAAGTCATGTCATGAAACATATTATACGTAAATTGTGTACGCCGCCTCATTTGACCCGAGGTCGGCCCGCTATTCCCTAATTTCCTCCTATGGCTCCATTTGGCTTATTTCCGTACTACAGTTAAAGGAAACCTTTTGGACATCATTCCGACTACTAAATAATAGTTGTTTTAACTAATCCCTCGATTCCAAGGCATGATTTTCTTCATAAAAGTTCCTAAATATTTTCCAAAATATTCATTCTTCTCCAAATCCAAGTTTTACAAATTTTTGAAAGTCTTTATGACTAAAACAATGACCATGATTCTATGATGACAATGAAGATGTCAGATATGAGAAAATGACTATGACACGACATGACATGACATGATATGACACGACATAATATGATATGAGATGATATGATACGATATGATATGATATGATATGAGATGATATGACGCGACATGATACGATATGATATGTTCTACGTTCCCTTAATGTTATCCTCCGTTGGTAGTCTCGCCTTATAATTATCTGTCACGACCCAACTAGAAATCGCGACGGTGTCCGATATGTTATTGTTGGTACCGAGCACCCCCTTACCTCGTGTCATACTCTTACTACTAAGTGGGCCACATGAATTACATAGTCATTTCTTTGGGGGACATTATCATTTACAACATTATTATGAACATGTACTAATAAACTTTACTAATTTAATATACATCGACGGGGACAAACAAACTACAAAACATACGGTACATATCTCTTTACGAGCCTCTAAACAAAATACATATAATATCAAAGTGGGCTAGAGTCGACTTGGTGCCTTGTTGTGTACCAAAAAAATAGTACCAAGAGGCGAGCTCATAACAAAAAAAGCACGTCGATGCTTGGAGCCTAGGATCAAGTCCTTTTGTCAACTGCTTACTAGGGCATGAAACGCGGCGTCCGCAAGAAGGGGACGTCTCCTAAGTAATGTCACTCTCTCGAGTATGTGAGGCATAAGTAATATCGCAAACTTTTTAAACAGATAACATAAAACACAACATAGGAAAATGACATAACATATAACTTTGTATCTCTATTTGACTACTGCGGGGGATATTATGTAAGTAAACTTTACCGTACGGAGTATTATATAAATCACGCAAGTACAAGCCCGTCCGTGGAGGTACGGTGTATCATTTGCCCGCCCATATAGGTGCGGTGGACTGCTGCCCGACCATTTAGGTATGGTGGATTACGCCCGACCATACGAGTACAGTGAACATTTTCTAAGTAGATCATGGAATAAAGGGGTAATCTGTCATCTGAGTGCCCCCTTGGGGCGTGTCACGATACCATGCATGCTAACTTTCAAAAAAAAAAAAAAAAATTAAATATCTGCAAATAAACGCCCGAACATGTAGGTACGGTAATGAGCCCGCGTCCGGTGCCTCCGCGTCCGGGTATAATGGGCCCACGCAAGGTGTGTACCGCCGCCCGTCGACGGCACGGTGTCGTAAAGTAAATCATATGTAAATATAAAGCATGCATGAGAGCCCAAGTGAAAGCTACAACTTTATCGGAGTGACATAAGGTCGATAACCTCCGTTGCGTTATGGAATAATCGGGATCACAACATCATTGAAGGAACCAATCTTATAAGGCGAGACTATCAAGGAAGAATGGCATTAAGAGAAGCATGGAATAAGATCATAAGCCTTATAAAACATTTATTCATACACTTTAGAATCTTTAGGAAATAGAGTCATAATAAAATAAAATTGAAATCAAAAACTTGCTGGACACTTTCATACTCATATTGAATTCCTAACTCGAAACTCTTAGTCATGGAATCATTCTTATCATACTCGTCTTAAACATATTCTCTTCTTTATTATCTTCTTTATTGTCATCACATAAATATTTCCATTAGAATGGTTACAACACTCATCGTTTAATAAATGGAACAATGAAGAAAATCCGGGACCGAGGGGCCCACCTCGAATCTAATGAGGCGGCGTACACAATTTACGTATAATACATTTCATGACATTACTTATGTAAACTGTTATAACTCGTATTTTATACGTTTGGAAATTTCAGAGTCGGCGTGGAAAGTTAAGGGCGAGACCATTTTCAAAATTATTTTGACGTACGAGTAGGTTATGAATATTGGTTATGAATATTGTTAGTGTGGAAATATTAAAAAAGGCTAGGGGCAAAATGGTCATTTCACGAGTAATCAAGAAATTTCTTGGAAGAGGCCATGTGGCCGAAAAAAAAAGGAAAAGAGACAAAGAAAGGAATTAGTCATCTTTGGGGAAATTTGAAGAAAATTCAAGAAAAGAAAAGAAAAGTCAAGAAAAAAGAGGAAAATTCTAGAGGAAGAAGAAAAGGAACATGAGTCCATACTTGAGGGACTAAGATATAAATATGGAAAGGTGGTGGAAGATATATATATATATATATAAGGAGTCTTCATTTTAGTTAAGAAATTGGAAAGAAAGAAGGAACAAAAAAAAAAAAAAAAAAAAAGAGGTGAGAGGGTTCGGCCAAGGCCAAGAAATTTGGCCTCATGAGGAATGGATCAAAAAAATATTTTCCTCTAGTATTCCTACTAACTTGAAGGTCCTCTTCAACATGGCACCATTGGTGTAGCAAGAATTCCTCTTATTGTTGCAAGTTTACAACCCTAGCTAGATGGAAACTTGAAGGGAAGAGGTAAGAATTAATCTTCTTTTATGCGTTATGAATATTTGGTACATGTTGTAGCATGTAGAAGTGAATGGAAAACATGAAATCATGCAAGTTAATGTTGGGCCGTGTAGGTGCCATGTTGGCGTGTAAATGTGTGTTGTGTTGTGTGGAGGGACCGAATTAATTTTATGTAGTACGTTGTTGGTTGTTATAATGCATGTTGTTGTATGTAGAAAAAGGATAGAATTCATGAAATATGCATGTGGGTGATGTGGTATGAAGAAATGCATGAAATTCATGGAAATAATGTGAGTTGTGTGTATAGCCGTGTGGTAGTGTTGTGGCCGTGGGTGTGTGTTGTTGTTGTGTAGAGAAAGAATGAATTGATGTTATTAGTACTTTGGTTGTTGTTGTAGTAAATAGAAATGGGTGAAAATGCATGAAAATATGTAAGAAGTGGTTATGGTCGAATAGTAGGTGCTTTGGTAAGTTATGGTAAATTGATGTTATTTGACATTTTAGTTGTTGTCGTTAGGGATTATGTGACGTAAAACGAAGGGTGTTGTCGAAGTTAATGCATACGAATGATCATGAAATACATGGTTGTTGTTGAAGTTGTAGGTTTCGGATGAAGTAGTATGTTAATTAAGTTGTTGGAAGATTATGTGAATTGAATTGGTTATTGAAGTGTTGTTAGATTAATTGTTGGTATTATTGTTGGTTTGGCCGGGTTAAATTCCTGGATTGTCGTTGATTAAAAATTTGGCCAAGTTAGATTCTCGGGGTGGTATGTTTATAGGGGAGATCTTTGCCAAAATTCCTGGAGACCATAAGTGAAGGAACTTGAAAGGATACGACAAGTATATGTCAATGAATCTAATGGTTGCACCAACTTTCTTGAATGTAGACTAGCGGCAACAAGTTTGGACGAATAAGCGTAGTTAGTAAATTTCGGCGCAGTATGTTAAGGCTCGTCCCTTTTCTTTCTATGGCATGATTCATATGTGAGACTTAATAAATGCTTCCATAACGTTTCTATTTTAAAAAAAAAGTCACAAGTTATGATTCCAAAACATGAATTCTTTTCTAAAAGTCTATAAATGTTTTCCAAAATATTCATTTTCTCCAACATTAAGTTCTATGATTCTTGTAAGCTTTTATGATTAAGACGACGAATATGATTTTTCAATGACAATGACGATGTCCAATATGAGAAAATGTCTATGTTGCATATGTCGAGAATATATTTCTATCATGAAATGTGACAACATGAAAATATGAAACCATTTCTTGATTTCTCATTCTACTTGGGACAATGACTATCTTAAAGATTCCAATCATAAACGACGCCTTATGATCCGGTTCTATGTGTTCTGATGATGTTACTCTTCATTGATAGTCTCGCCTTATAGTACTAGTTCCTTCAAGGTGCGGCAAAGCGCCCCTGGTTATTCCATAATGTAATCGGAGGTTTCCGACCTTACGTCACTCCGATAAAGTTATAGCTTTTGATTGGGCTCCAATGCATGCTTATGATGGAGGTTACACTGGCCTAGAGGGCCGGGCATGACCACCACTACGGTAAGCGTAGTGGGCGGCACATGACTACACTGGCCTAGAGGGCCGGGCACGACCACCACTACGGTAAGCGTAGTGGGCGGCATATGATTACACTGGCCTATTGGCCGGCACGATCCCCCCACTAGTGGCGCGCACGAGATTATTACCCGGACGCGGGCTAATGATGTGATGTGATTCGGACTTTTATGGATGCATATAAGAGTAACGAAGCATGCATGACTCCGCCTTAAGAGGCACTCGGATGTCTAGATTACTTTTACGGCAATGATATGATGACTCCTCGTTATTACTCACGAGTACGCTTTTACTATGTTGCTACTCATAGCTATATCTCCTATTATGTTACTATTCATGCCTTACATACTCGGTACAATGCTCGTGCGACCCCTCTTCTTCGGGGGCTGCGTTTCATGCCGCGCAGGTACACCCAGATGATCAGAAGCCATTATAGAAGATGTTCCAGCGGAGTTGGCATCTCCATTTGCTCTGGAGAATTGCCGGGTCAAGAGTCCTATGCTATGATGTCATGTTCGAGTTAGAGGCTTTGCAGACGGTCGTGGGTGTAGTGTGTCGATCTTGAAAATGGTTCCACTAGCCGATGTGTTTTATTATACCTTTGTTCACGAGTCCTGTATGTTGCGTATTTGTAATTGGATGACAAAGATTGTTTTGAAAATTTTACTATGTATTTTGCCTTCAATTGATTTAAGAATTTGAAAGACTTGATATGTAATAAGAGTCGGCGGGTTCGCTCGACTCCCGAAACATGGGGTCGGGTGCCCATCACACCCTAGTAAATCGGGGTGTGACAAAGTGGTATCGTAAATAGGCTCGGTCTAAGGGTTGTCTGCGAAGTCGTGTCCGGTGGAGTCCTGTTTATGGGTGTGAAGCCGTCACATTTATAAACAGGAGGTCGCGGGGCATCTAGGGATGGTTGACCTTCTTTCTTTCATTAGATCGTGCGATAGAGCCAAGTCATAGGAAATAAAATTCCTTATACTCATCGTTGATTTCGTAGCGCCCGATTATCGATGGAAAAAGACGAATGACGATATGGAAGTCGAAAATAGGTAAGACCGGATGGATATATTTGTTCTTTATGTGGATATAGCCAGATAGGAAATAGTCATACATGCGAGGGGAAAGGTGAACATCAGGAATTAAAAAAAGGGCAAAACGGTCATTGTAGAAGAAGGGACGTATTACAAAATTATCTCGGAAGTTGTAAAGTTTTGATTGGCTTCAGATCGAGTAGTAAAGGCCATGTGAGAAAGCGGACCCAAAAATATCAGTGTTAAGGCACTGAATCTCACCAAAGTTTCGAGGTTAAGCGTGCTCAGGTGGGAGCAATTTCAGGATGGGTGACCCCCTGGGAAGTAAACTAAAATTTTACAAATGGAGAGATAAGGGACAAACGAGAAGCTAAGAGTGACCTAAGGAAATTAGAGTATACGGAATGGCTGGAAGCTATACGGGGTCACGCAAAACGCTGTAGGTTAGACTGGAGAACAGACAGGGAATGCGTCACGGCCTCCGGAAAGTTGGATAGGCTTGAATGGTGTTTGGAGGTACTTTATGGGTTAGTTGATAGTAAATATATATATATATATATATATATATATATATATATATATATATATATATATATGTATATGACTGTGCATAATATTTTACATATGATTATATCGATAGATACAGGAGTCCCAGCAACCGGCGCTACGGTAAGGGATGCTGTCATTATTTTATCATGGATTAAGGCTGGAGGGTCTAATATGGTGATAGTGGAAAGGAAAGAGAGTGCGTTAGTGGAAAACAAAGAGAACAAAGTGTCGAAAGAAGGTGAAAGGTAAGAAACCTCAGTAAAGGAGGCTCCCGAGAGAAATTACCGAAAAGCGCGAGATTGTTTGGGTAAGGATTCAAAGTAGACATGTGAAGAGGGATAGAGTATGATAAAAAGGAGACAGGAAAGGAGTGTACGAGGCTTGAGGACCAATTTTGATAAGCAAGACTAAAGGAATAGTAACTAGGATAGGGAGAGACATGGATACACAGCTACAGCACAAATGCGTAGTCAAGGAAGAATTGCGAACAAGCGAACTAAGGAAGCGAAAGGACGAATAGCGGATGGGAATGTGGACGAAAGGATGACATAGGTGGAAGGTAAAAGAAAACTTAGGATAAGAAGTTTCTGGGATATCAGGCATGGAGTTAGAAGAAAGATGAGAAATAAGGTATAAACGAAGACTTTATAAAAAGATTGTTGGTATAAGGAGCCCCTTAAAGGGGGGAGACCATATTATATTAGACCTAAAAAGGAACCGCAACACTATCAAGTGTTAGAAAAAGAAACCTACTAGCTTGGAATCAGAGTTTAAAATATATCGGCATGTCGCCAGGATACTTGGGAGAAAAGTAGAAACGAAGTAACAATGAGTGTACCAAGAGACGGATATGAGAGTAAGGAAGTAGCCTATAGCCGATCATTAAGTAAAGACTGCGTACCAAGACATGGCTTTTGTTAAGATGCGGTGACGAATAATAACAGGAAAGAAATGACCTGGAAAAGACAGGGATAACAAGTTGATATGGCGAAGTAGGAAAACCTATGACATTGAGCAAGAACTCATGAAAAGGGTCGAGGAGTTCGATTATGAGGAAAATAGGGTAAAGAATAAGGAACAGACATAAAGGAAAGAGCGGCTATAAAAGAAATCCCCCACAATATTATAACGCCCCATAAGGTCAGTTGAACATTCGAGGACGAATGTTCTAAAGGGGGGGAGGATGTTATAACTCGTATTTTATACGTTTGGAAATTTCAGAGTCGGCGTGGAAAGTTAAGGGCGAGACGATTTTCAAAATTATTTTGACGTACGAGTAGGTTATGAATATTGGTTATGAATATTGTTAGTGTGGAAATATTAAAAAAGGCTAGGGGCAAAATGGTCATTTCACGAGTAATCAAGAAATTTCTTGGAAGAGGCCATGTGGCCGGAAAAAAAAAAAAGGAAAAGAGACAAAGAAAGGAATTAGTCATCTTTGGGGAAATTTGAAGAAAATTCAAGAAAAGAAAAGAAAAGTCAAGAAAAAAGAGGAAAATTCTAGAGGAAGAAGAAAAGGAACATGAGTCCAAACTTGAGGGACTAAGATATAAATATGGAAAGGTGGTGGAAGATATATATATATATATATATAAGGAGTCTTCATTTTAGTTAAGAGATTGGAAAGAAAGAAGGAACAAAAAAAAAAAAAAAAGAAGAGGTGAGAGGGTTCGGCCAAGGCCAAGAAATTTGGCCTCATGATGAATGGATCAAAAAAATATTTTCCTCTAGTATTCCTACTAACTTGAAGGTCCTCTTCAACATGGCACCATTGGTGTAGCAAGAATTCTCTTATTGTTGCAAGTTTACAACCCTAGCTAGATGGAAACTTGAAGGGAAGAGGTAAGAATTAATCTTCTTTTTATGCGTTATGAATATTTGGTACATGTTGTAGCATGTAGAAGTGAATGGAAAACATGAAATCATGCAAGTTAATGTTGGGCCGTGTAGGTGCCATGTTGGCCGTGTAAATGTGTGTTGTGTTGTGTGGAGGGACCGAATTAATTTTATGTAGTACGTTGTTGGTTGTTATAATGCATGTTGTTGTATGTAGAAAAGGATAGAATTCATGAAATATGCATGTGGGTGATGTGGTATGAAGAAATGCATGAAATTCATGGAAATAATGTGAGTTGTGTGTATAGCCGTGTGGTAGTGTTGTGGCCGTGGGTGTGTGTTGTTGTTGTGTAGAGAAAGAATGAATTGATGTTATTAGTACTTTGGTTGTTGTTGTAGTAAATAGAAATGGGTGAAAATGCATGAAAATATGTAAGAAGTGGTTATGGTCGAATAGTAGGTGCTTTGGTAAGTTATGGTAAATTGATGTTATTTGACATTTTAGTTGTTGTCGTTAGGGATTATGTGACGTAAAACGAAGGGTGTTGTCGGGTTAATGCATACGAATGATCATGAAATACATGGTTGTTGTTGAAGTTGTAGGTTTCGGATGAAGTAGTATGTTAATTAAGTTGTTGGAAGATTATGTGAATTGAATTGAATTGAATTGGTTATTGAAGTGTTGTTAGATTAATTGTTGGTATTATTGTTGGTTTGGTCAAGTTAAATTCGGATTGTCGTTGATTAAAAATTTGGCAGTTAGATTCTCGGGGGTGGTATGTTTATAGGGGAGATGCTGCCGAAATTCCGGCAGACCATAAGTGAAGGAACTTGAAAGGATACGACAAGTATATGTCAATGAATCTAATGGTTGCATCAACTTTCTTGAATGTAGACTAGCGGCAACAAGTTTGGACGAATAAGCGTAGCTAGTAAGGCGCGGCGCAGGTATGTTAAGGCTCGTCCCTTTTCTTTCTATGGCATGATTCATATGTGAGACTGTTAAATGCTTCCATAACGATCCATTTTCAAAAAAGTCACAAGTTAATGATTTTAAAACATGATTCTTTTCTAAAAGTCTATAAATGTTTTCCAAAATATTCATTTTCTCCAAAAATAAGTTCTATGATTCTTGTAAGCATGATTAAGACGACGAATATGATTTTTCAATGAGAATGACGATGTCCAATATGAGAAAATGTCTATGATGCATATGTCGAGGATATGTTTCTACCGAATATGACAATACATGAAAATGTTAAACCATTTCTTGATTTCTCAATCCATCTATGGATAATGACTAATTTAAAGATTCCAATCATACGAACGATGTCCTATGATCTGGTTTATGTGTCCTCACGATGTTACTCTTCATTGATAGTCTCGCCTTATAATCGTTCCTTCAAGGTGAGACAAAGTCATGATGACTATTCCATAATGTAATCGGAGGTTTCCGACCTTACGTCACTCCGATAAAGTTATAGCTTTTGATTGGGCTCCAATGCATGCTTATGATGGAGGTTACACTGGCCTAGAGGGCCGGGCATGACCACCACTACGGTAAGCGTAGTGGGGCACATGACTACACCGCCTAGAGGGCCGGCACGACCACCACTACGGTTTAAGCGTAGTGGGCGGCATATGATTACACCGGCCTATTTGTGGCCGGGCACGATCCCCACTAGTGGCGCTGCACGAGATGATTACCCCGGACGCGGGAGGCCCGGATGCGGGCTAATGATGTTATGTGATTCAGACAGGCTATGGATGCATATAAGAGTAACAGTAAGCATGCATGACTCCGCCAAGAGGCACTCGGATGTATTCTACTACTTTTACGCACATGACATGTTCTACGACCATGAGTTATTACTCACGAGTACGCTTTTACTATGTTGCTACTCATAGCTATATCTCCTATTATGTTACTATTCATGCCTTACATACTCGGTACAATGCTGCATCGACCCCTCTTCTTCGGGGGCTGCGTTTCATGCCGCGCGTTTCCACCCGGATGATCGAGAAGCCTTAGTATAGAAGATGTTCCAGGCGGAGTTGGCATCTCCATTTGCTCGGAGAATTGCCGGGTCAAGAGTCCTATGCTATGATGTCATGTTCGAGTTAGAGACTTTGCGGACGAGTCGTGGGTGTTGGGAATCGGTCGAAAAATGAATCCGGCGAAGTTCATGATATGTTATTATGTTTCGTGTCACGAGTCTTGTATGATGTCGGATTTTACTTATGAAAAACAAATTTTATGTATTCATTTCTAACTGATTTATAAGCTCATATGTGTAATAAGAGTTAGCGGGTTCGCTGAGACTATGAATATGGGTCGGGTGCCCATCACACCCTTGTAAGATCGGGGTGTGACATAAACTTTAAAGTAGTCGAATCCTATTTGTGCAAGTTCTAAACGTTTATGCAATTTTTCCAACTATTCATAGAACATTTAGTTCAATTTTATTGAATGAAAAAGGGTCAAATTCAATCTTAAATTTCTAGGAATAGGATCGTCCCCGAGGCCCGTATCCAAACCTAGTACGTCTAAGACATGCCAAAGAAGGAAGGTAAAGCCTTACATACCTTTCCGCTTCTTACACTTCTCCAAATTCAAGCTCCAAATTCGCCCAATCTCCTAATTTTGGTCACATTCTCAAACATTAATTAGAGCATTTAGAAGTCAAATCTTGAAGTGACACTTGTCTATGAAATTTCGAGACACTTCCACATAAATACACCATCTCCAAAACTTCAATTTATTTTAATCAACGACAATCCGGGAATTCAACCCGCATGAATCTATCAACAACAATGCTAGCCATCATACTAACAATTTCAATAATCAACCAAAGATACATTCTAATAATTCAATCAACATACTACTTCCTTCAAGACTTTCCAACTCCAATAAGAATAATAACAACCTAATAATTTGTACACCAACCACATCATACTACAACATCACCTTCCATGCATGCAAGAACATTGTATTCAATTTACGTAACCTTCTAAAACAAGCCTCCAACTACTTCAATTTCACTAGACTCATTCAATTTTCATTATCAACATAACATCCACAACCACAACAACCAAATATTAGATAAAATAATTAAATCATCATTCCTACACACACCCATGGGTACATAATACAACATGGTTTTACTCTTCCATGAATTTCATCCACTTTTTACATACTACAACATACAAAATCATCCCTAACATATAAGAAAAAATTAAACCTCACCTTTTTTCTTGAATTCTTCAAAAGGCTAGAGATTTCAACTTGTATGAACATGTGTTTTCTTGCTCCAATGAACACTCCACCTTGCTAGAACCCTTCAATTGGTAGAAAATAATTTTTGAAGAATTTTTCTCAAGTTTCTTGTGGAACTTCTCTTGGCCGAATGGCCTTGAAGGTTTTCTCTCCTCTTCTCTTTTTTTTTTTTGTGTTCTTGAATTTTCTAGAAAATTATGTGAATATAAAGATGACTTAGTCATCTTTTATGCAAAAATTAATCCTTGTGGGCTAAAGCCCTTTGGGGCAACTTGGGCCACTTTCCTTTCTCCATCTTTTTTTTTTTCTTTTTTTTTTTTTGCACTTCATGAAAATTATTTTCCAAATTTCAAATTTACCCTTCGCCTTCCTCCATATTTTCACAAGTCATATTGCGAACTTACCTTTTTGCCCCTAGCCTTTCTTAATATTTCCACTCCTAAATTCTTCATAAACAACTCATATGCCAATCAAAATAAGAACATGGCCTTGCTTATTATCTTCCCGCGACTACCTTGGATTATCCGAACAAACGAAAATGCGGGATATAACATTATCGTTCCTTCAAGGTGACACAAAGCGACCATGATTACTCCATAATGCGATCGGAGGTTTCCGACCTTACGTCACTCCGACGAATACATGACTTTCTTTGGGCTCTCTTGCATGCCATACACCGTATATGGGTTGGGGGATGGGATACATGTATATGTGGGGAATGGGAAGGGATACATGTTTCATTGCCACCTGGTCGGTGGCTTATCATCCCGGACGCGGGATGCCCGGACGCGGGATTTATGGGCGGCCGACATATTTCGGCGCTATGTGGGCGAGCCGACTTGTTCGGGCGCTATGATACCATATGACCGTACAAGCATGCATGGCATCCGCCCCGGGGCACTCATATGCACGAAAGTCACGGACTTACATGATACGATTCCTATGTATGTTTACAGCTTTACATTATATGATCCCTATGTACCGGTTACTGACTTTACATGACATGTTCCATATGTACGAAAGTTAACTTTCGACATGATATGTCTCATATGTACGGGACACTCTCTCTCTCTGATATGCTCTACATCTCCATACTTGTTGTTGCACATAATTACGTCTCTTTCTATGTTACCATCTATGCCTTACATACTCGGTACATTGCTCGTACGACCCCTCTTCTTCGGCCGCGTTTCATGCCGCGCAGTGTACCCCGGATGAGGCCGAGCATAGAAGATGTCCCATGGAGTTGGTAGGCTCCATTTGTCCTGGAGTGCTGCCGAGTCAGAGTATATGTGCCATGATGTTTTGTTCGGAGTTAGAGACTTTGCAGACAGAATCGTGGGTATTGGGTTGTCAGTCTGTAAGCGGCTCCAGCAGCCGACATGTTATTATGTTTCGTGTCACGAGTCTTATATGACGTCAGATTTTACTTATAAAAAAAAAATCTATGTATTCATTTCTAACGGATTCATAAGTTCATATGTGTAACAAGAGTTAGCGGGTTCGCTCGGCTCCGAATATGGGGTCGGGTGCCCATCACACCCTAGTAAAGTCGGGGTGTGACAAAGTGGTATCAGAGCAGGTCGGTCCAAGGGTTGTCTGCAAAGTCGTGTCCGGCAGAGTCCCTGCTTTATGGGTGTGAAGCGGCCACATCTATAGACAGGAGGCTACGGGGCATCTAGGAATTATTGACCTTCTTTGTCATTAGATCGTGCGATAGCGCCAAGTCACAGGAAATGAAATCCCTTATACTAATCGATGACTTCTGCAGGCGCCAGTATCGATGGAAAAAGGCGAATGATGATATGGAAGTCAAAAGAGGTAAGACCGGACTGATATATTTGTTTTGTTACGTGGAGCTGGGAGCCAGATAGGAAATAGTTATAGACACAGGCGGAAAGTGATCATCGGGAATGGTAAAGGGTAAAACGGTCATTGTAGAAGAAAGGACGTATTACGAAAATGTCTCGGAAGTTATAAAGTTTTGATTGGCTTCAGATCGAGTAGTAAAGGCCATGTGGGAAAGCGGACGCGAAAATATCAGTGTTAAGGCACCGAACCCCACCAAAGTTTTGAGGTTAAGCGTGCTCAGAATTGGGGACAATTTCGGGATAGGTGACCCCACAGGGAAGTAAACTAAAAGTTTTACAAATTGAGATATAAGGGACAAATGAGAAGCTAAGAGTAACCTAAGGAAATCAGAGTATACGGAATGGCGGGAAGCTATACGGGGTCACACAAAACGAGGCAGGTTAGACTGGAGAACGGACAGGGAATGCGTCACAGTTCCGGAAAGTTGGATAGGCTTGAATAGTGTTTGGAAGTACTTTATGGGTTAGTTGATAGTAAATATATATATATATATATATATATATATATATATATATATATATATATATATATATATATATATATATATATATATATATATATATATATGTATATGACTGTGTAGAATATTTTACATATGATTATATCGATAGATACGGGAGTCCCAGCAACCGGCGCTACGGTAAGGAAGGCATTAGTCAAGTGAGGGAATCGAAGCCCAAGTGACAGCGAAAGTGGACGATATAAGTGCTACAAGGAAAGCTGTCATTATTTTGTTATGGATTAAGGCTGGAGGGTCTAATATGGTGGTAGTGGAAAGGAAAGAGAGTACGTTAGTGGAAAACAAAGAGAACAAAGTGTCGAAAGAAGGTTTCATTACGGCAATAAGAGACGGGCGTAAAGGAAAGGGCAGCTATAAAATGGGACCCCCGAAGTACTATAAGACTTTATAAGGTCAGTTGAACATTCGAGGACGAATGTTCTAAAGGGGGGAGGATGTTATAGCCGTATTTTATACATTTGGAAATTCCAAAGCCGTTGTGAAAGTTAAGGGTAAGACCATTTTCAAAAGATTATTTCAATGTGCAAGTTGTTATAAAAAAATAAATTAATTATGACTATTATTAGTATGGAAATATGGAGAGAGGTTAAGGGCAAAAAAGAGAAATTCGCAAAATGACCAATGGAAATAATGTGGAAGGTTAGGGACAAAATGGTAATATCGAGGAAAGTCGAGGGGTAAAATGGGAATTTCACAAAAGTCTTGAAAGTTCATGAAATTTCCATGTTGGTTGTGTGGCATAAGTATATGCCCACATTGCTTAGGGGTTAAAGAGTATCAAGGAAGACATTTGGTCTTCTTTGAATAAATGAGAAAATTCAAGAAAAGAAAGGAAATTTCTAGAGAAAGAAAGAAGGGCCATGTGTCCATATTATTTTATTGAGGGACTTAAAAATAAATAAATAAGTAAGAGGTGGAAGATACTTATATATAAGTGAGAAGTCTTCATTTTAGTTGAAGAGAGTTGGAGAAGGAGAAAACAAAAGAAAGAAGAGCAAGAAAAGCATAGGCCATTCGGCCATGCTCCATGATTTTTTGTCCCCATGAAATCTTGCCCCAAAAATTATTTCCTTCATGTATTCCTACCAATTCAAGGGCCCTCTACAACGTGGTGTAGTTATTTCGGAAGATAAGATGCTTGTTTCATCAATTTAGCAACCTTAGCCAAGAGGGAAGTTGAAGGAAAAAGGTAAGAATTCAACCTTCCTTTCTATGTTATGGATGTTTGTGCATGTTGTAGTGTATGAAAATGAGCGAAATTCATGGAGAATATGGATGTTTGAGTGTGGCCGTGTAGGTGCTTGCATTGTATGGAAGTGATGAATTAATTCTTATGTGGTATTTTAATTGTTGTTGTTATGTATATTACGATGAAATGAATGAAAAGCATGAAATATAGAAGTTGTGGAGGTGGCCGTGTATGCATGGTGTGGCCGTGAGTGTGTAGTGTGTAAGGTGTGTGTGTGTTGGTTGTAGTGTGAGCAAATTTTATCTAGTGCCTTGGTTGTCGTTATAATGTAAAGAAAAGGATGAAAATCCATGAAAAATATGCATGTGTGTGTATAGCCGAATAGAATAATGTAGGTGCAGAAAAATGGATTGAATTTATTTAATGGTTTGGGGGATTGAAAGTAGGGTTGTTGTGGTTAAATTTGAAAGAAGGAAGTATGTCGTTGTTGTTTCATTGAAGTTAGAAGGTTTCGGGTAAGGTAGTATGTTGAATGAGTTGTTGGAATATCTTGTGAAATGAATATAAATGGCTTGTTGTATTGTTGGCAAGATTGTTGGAATTATTGTTAGTTTGGCCGGGTTGAATTCCTGGGATTGTTGTTGGTTGAAATTAGCCAAGTTGAACTTGGCGGTATGGTGTATGTACAGGGGAAATGCTGCCGGAATTTCGGTAGCCAAGTGTTATTTTTAAGAATCCAATTCTAAATGCACTAATCAAAGTTTGGTAAACATGACCAAATGGTAGATTTTGGCGGGTTTGCAACTTGGATTGGAGTAGCATAGGAGCGAAAAGAGGTATGTAAGGCTTCACTCTTCTTTCTTTGGCATGTCTTAGATGTAATAGGCTTGAATACGTGTCTCGAGGATTACTCTAATTCTAGAAATCCGAGCTTGAGTTTGACTACTATTCATTCAGTAGAATTGAATTAAATGCTCATGAATAGTTGAAAGAATTGTCTAAGCACCTAGAACTTACATGAATAGGATCCGTTTACCCTGAAACTCTCATAAGTCATGTCATGAAACATATTATACGTAAATTGTGTACGCCGCCTCATTTGACCCGAGGTGGGCCCGCTATTCCCTAATTTCCTCCTATGGCTCCATTTGGCTTATTTCCGTACTACAGTTAAAGGAAACCTTTTGGACATCATTCCGACTACTAAATAATAGTTGTTTTAACTAATCCCTCGATTCCAAGGCATGATTTTCTTCATAAAAGTTCATAAATGTTTTCCAAAATATTCATTCTTCTCCAAATCCAAGTTTTACAAATTTTTGAAAGTCTTTATGACTAAAACAATGACCATGATTCTATGATGACAATGAAGATGTCAGATATGAGAAAATGACTATGACACGACATGACATGACATGATATGACACGACATAATATGATATGAGATGATATGATACGATATGATATGATATGAGATGATATGACGCGACATGATACGATATGATATGTTCTACGTTCCCTTAATGTTATCCTCCGTTGGTAGTCTCGCCTTATAATTATCGTTCCTTCAAGGTGAGACAAAGCGACCATGATTACTCCATAATGCGATCGGAGGTTTCCGACCTTACGTCACTCCGACGAATACATGACTTTCTTTGGGCTCTCATGCATGCCATACCCCGTATGGGTTGGGGGGATGGGATACATGTATATGTGGGGAATGGGAAGGGATACATGTTTCATTGCCACCTGGTCAGCTGGCTTATCATCCCGGACGCGGGATTTATGGGCGAGCCGACGTATTTCGGCGCTATGTGGGCGAGCCGACTTGTTCGGCGCTATGATACCATATGACCAGACAAGCATGCATGGCATCCGCCCCCAGGGGCACTCATATGCACAGGTCACAGCTTTACATGATATGATTCCTATGTACAGGTTACAGCTTTACATTATATGATCCCTATGTACCGGTTACAGCTTTACATGACATGTTCCATATGTACAGGTTACAGCTCGACATGATATGTCTCATATGTACAGGACACTCTCTCATATGATATGCTCTACATCTCCATACTGTTGTTGCACATGATTACGTCTCTTTCTATGTTACCATCTATGCCTTACATACTCGGACATTGCTCGTCGACCCCTCTTCTTCGGGGCTGCGTTTCATGCCGCGCGTGTGTACCCGTATGAGCCGAAGCTAGCATAGAAGATGTCCAAATGAGTTGGTAGGCTCCATTTGTCCAGAGTGCTGCCGAGTCGAGTATATGTGCCATGATGTTTTGTTCGGAGTTAGAGACTTTGCGAGACGATGTAATCGTGGGTATTGGGTTGTCGGTGCAAAGCGGCTCCAAGAACACATGTTATTATGTTTCGTGTCACGAGTCTTATATGACGTCGATTTTACTTATAAAAAAAAAAAAATTCTATGTATTCATTTCTAACGGATCCATAAGTTCATATGTGTAACAAGAGTTAGCGGGTTCGCTCGGCTCCGAATATGGGGTCGGGTGCCCATCACACCCTAGTAAAGTCGGGGTGTGACAATGAGTTGGGTAATTCTTTTCATGCTTTCGCAGCTGCCTCGAAGCATAAGCAATGACTTTACCGTGCTGCATCAATACACATCCTAGCCCAACACCGGAAGCATCACAATATACAACATAGCCATCCGGCCCTTCTGGAAGTGTTAAAACTGGAGCTGAGGTTAACCTGTCCTTC
The DNA here is from genome assembly GCF_029784015.1 of Lycium ferocissimum. NCBI lineage: Eukaryota > Viridiplantae > Streptophyta > Magnoliopsida > Solanales > Solanaceae > Lycium > Lycium ferocissimum. The sequence continues at coordinate 6,421 of NW_026714673.1, read as the reverse complement.
AATTCCTGGAAACTGCGTCACAAGCGTCATTCCACTGAAATTTTGCTGACTTCTGGGTTTGCTTAGTTAATGGGGCTGAAATAGATGAAAAGCCCTCTACAAATCTTCTATAATAACCTGCCAATCCCAGAAAACTACGAACTTCTGTAGGCGTCTTAGGCCTTGGCCAAGTCTTCACCGCCTCTATCTTCTGAGTATCAACTCTAATGCCATCATCTGAAATCACATGGCCCAAGAATGTCACCGAATTCAACCAAAACTCGCACTTTGAAAATTTTGCATACAACTCCCGAGTACGGAGAATTCCAAGAACCATACGTAGATGATCTACATGTTCTGATTTTGTGCGAAAATACACTAAAATATCATCAATGAATACTATCACGAACAGATCTAAGAGAGGCCTGAATACATTATTCATTAAATTCATAAATACCGCCGGAGCATTAGTTAGCCCAAACGACATTACTCGGAATTCATAGTGGCCATATCTTGTCCTGAAAGCTGTCTTGGGAATATCTTCTTCTCTAACCCTCACTTGATGATAACCCGATCTTAAATCTATTTTGGAAAATCATTTGGCACCCTGTAACTGATCAAATAAATCATCAATTCTTGGAAGAGGATACCTATTCTTTATCGTCACCTTATTCAGCTGTCTATAATCAATACATATTCGTAGGGAGCCATCTTTCTTTCTCACAAATAAGACTGGCGCTCCCTATAGTGAAGAACTGGGTCTGATGAACCCCTTTTCGAGCAAATCTTTTAACTGAGCCTTTAATTCTTTCAATTCTGCCTGTGTTATTCGATAAGGAGGAATAGAAATAGGCTTAGTGTCTGGCAACACTTCAATGGCGAAGTCAATCTCTCTTTCTGGAGGAAGGCTGGGAAGTTCATCTGGAAATACATCCGGGAATTCATTTACTACCGGAACAGATTGGAAAGTTGGCGATGTTGCCTCGATGTCACGAACTCGGACTAGATGATAAATATAGCACTTAGCTATCATCTTTCTTGCCTTAAGGTAGGAAATAAACCTACCTCTCAGAGTTGCCGTTTTACCCTTCCATTCAAGCACGGGTTCTCCCGAAAATTAGAATCGAACTAATTTCATTCGGCAATCAACATTAGCATAGCATGAGGCCAACCAATCCATACCCATTATAATATCAAAGTCTAACATTTCTAGCTCAACTAAATCAGCTTTGGTTCGGCGATCGCATATCACAATTATACAATCTTTATACACTTGTTTAGCTATCACGGGATCACCAACCGGAGTAGACACCTCAAAAGGTTTAATTGGCTCGGGTTTCACCCCAATACGATTAGCAACATAGGGAGTAATATATGATAATGTAGAACCCGGATCTATCAACGCATACACATCATGAGAAAACACAGTCAATGTACCTGTAACCACATCTGGGGAGGACTCAAGATCTTGCCGTCCGGCTAAAGCATACAAGCGGGGCTGTGTGGCACCTGAAGTAGATACTCCCCCTCGGCCTCTACCTCGGCCTGCTGGAATCTGGGGAACCTGCCCTGTAGGACGTACTGATGAAGAACCGGCCGCTGATCCTGTGGGCTGGGTCCTAGCTCTGCCGCTCATCGACGGGCAATCTCTCATCATATGCCCTACCTGACCACAAGCGTAACAAGCATCTGAACCTTGGCGGCACTGTCCAGAATGTAATCTACCGCACTGACTGCATCGCGGTACTAGGTCCCATCCTCGACCGTAATCTCCCCCAACCGTGAACCCGGGGCCCCGCCGAACTCGGCCCCCCCCCGAATGGAAAGAGCGATCAGATCTCCTGCCTGTAAACCGGGGAGGTGCACTCGTCACCGATTGGACTGAGTGCCTAGAATACGTCTGCCTCGATCCCCCTCTGTAATCGCTACCTGTGCCCATAGATCTGGCCCTTTTGCTTTGCCCTCTATCAATATCGCGGTCACCCCTTTGCGGAGGTTGTTGTCCCTCAAGCTTTTGGGCATGGGCTTGAATTCGGGAAATATCCATTCCGTCTTGCAACGAGGCCATTAAGCAATCCTTAAATAAATGTGGCCCTAAGCCACTCACAAATCTGTGCACCCGATCTCCCATGTTGGCCACCATAGTAGGAGCATACCTAGCCAAGGAATTAAATTGAAGGCTATACTCCCGGGCGCTCATGTTACCTTGTTTCAAATTCAAAAATCTATCCGCTCTAGCTCGGCGGACCTCGGGCGGTAAATAATAACGAATGAAAGCATCAATAAATTCCTGCCACACGGGAGGAGGCGCATTCTCTTGCCTCGACGCTATCCAATTATTATACCATAATACCGCCACATCTCGGAGTCTATATGATGCTAACTCCACTTATTCGGTCTCAGAAGCATGAATAATCTGTAACGTTCTCAGCATTTCATCAATAAAGCCTTGCGGGTCTTCATCCGGCTTTGACCCGAAGAATTTCGGAGGATTTAGGCTCATGAAGTCACGGGCTCTTGTACTAGCTGAACGATCACTTGGGCCCGCGTTTTGCCTTTGTGCCTGGGCGGCAACCAACTGTGTCAATAGATTAATAGCCTCGGTCACTTATTGACCCGATGTAGCCGGTGGAGGAACTGGAGGCATAGGAGCTGGAACATAAGCCCCTTCTTTCTCTTCCGTAATAGGCGGAGTAGTGGAGGCATTAGATGGAGCCTCATTATGTGATTCTCTCTTATCTATATTCATCGGTGGCTCTCTTTCTGCCCGCCTCTTTGTCGTAGTCTTGCCCTTCTGGGCGGCTTTAGCTTTTCCTTTTGGCGGCATCTCTGAAATCACAACATACTATTAGGGAGGATTTAAATCTTATACTCGGCTCTATCGCACGATCTCATATGAAGAAAGATGGTCATTTTTCCTAGATGCCCTGTAGCCTCCTGTTTATTAGCGTGGCGCGCAACACACCATAAACAAGACTCTACTAGACACGGCTCGTAGACACTCCCTAGGACTGAACTACTCTGATACCACTTCTGTCACGACCCGAACTACGAGCCGTGACGGGTATCCGGGGCTAACCACCGAACACCACTCATATTACTACTTATCTACTCCCAATCATAACATATACTCATAATCATAGAAATCTGTGAACATTTGGAACATAATTACTTGTATAAACATAAGCCCTTCGGCTATCAAAATAATATATACACGCACGTACATATACATACAAACTATGGGACCATGCTACCCACACTGCGTATCCACGAGCCTCTACTAGAGTACTAGACATATGGACGGGACAGGACCCCTCCATGCCCAATCATGAATATATACATATATATACCAAAAGAATAATCAATGGAACCTCCGAAAGATGGAGTGCTCTCAAATCAGCCGCTAGCTCCTATGAGTCTAGATCACCTCCCTGTCTACCTGTGGGCATGAACACAGCATCCGAAGAAAAGGACGTCAGTACGAATATTGTACTGAGTATGTAAGGCGTAAACAATAATAAGACATCAATGAAATAAGGAAGCATCAATGAGGAGCAATCTGTAACTGACTGAATCATAAAGGAAGTAGTACATGCTAGCTTACTTTCATACTCATCATCATATCATATAGACATAATGTATAAGCTTCCCGACCATATAGGTACGGTGTGATAATCAATAATATTAGCAATAGCATTAGCATTAGCCTGTGTCCAGGCCTCCCGCATCCGGGGTATCATCTCATGCCGCCCATAGTGGTGTACCCGCCATATCGTATCCGGCCATGGTGTATATACGCCGCCTTAGCGGTGATTTTATGGCTAACTAGGAACGGTGTAATATCATCATAACATGCTTATCATAACTCATCGTAGTACATGCATAGAGACTCATAGACAATCATGCTCTATCGGGGTGACGTAAGGTCGTAGACCCCCGACTTCATTATGAAACATTCGTAAGTAACTTTTGCCTCACCTCAAGGAACAAGCATAAGGTGAGTGTGTATGATGATCAACATCAATGGACTATGGATAGCTTCATTAGCTTAATAGAGCATCATATCATAGACTATAGCGTCTAGACTTAGCTTGTCGTTAACGTTATCATAATCGTAGCATATCTCTTATCTCGTGTGTCTATTCATGAACAAGGGCTCATAGTCTTCTTGAAGATGGAACATTCACAAAGAAGAGGAAATTCATGCCATATGACTCATGCCTTAGAAAGAAGGGACTAGCCTCACATACCTTTGTCGCTTAACTATTCTATCACTTGCTCGTCCTCCTTTAATGCACTCGTTACACTTTCAATGAAATTCGCGTCGTCATTAGCTAAACAATCACGAAAACATACTTACTAAAGCTAGAGAAATTTGCAAGATTTTTTGTTTATACTACTTTCCTCCATATTCCATATCATGACCAAAGTCTATTGTCGCGTTCCTTCTCATACAATACTCATTTCATGTTCTAAGTGTCTCAAACAACTTTTTTCTTGTCTCCAAATCTCATTTATAACGCATTTGTAACATCAACCCAACCATTTTCATGATTCAACTCAACTACTATTCAATAATGACACTATTCTCATATTTGTGACCCATTTCCTATACTCTTTCACAATCCATGTGTTTCAACTTATAAATACTTCAAATAACATGAAAAGGTCATGAAACTCACCTTAGATGATGGAGGAATAGGCCTTGATTGATGATACACTTTTTGCACAAAAATCCTACTCCATCTCTCTTGGGTTTTCTTGATTTGAATGACTTTGATGGAGTTTCTTTCACTTGATTCTCTTGATTTCTTGTTGTTGATCTTTGATTTCTATTGATTTCTCATGGATGAAGTGTTTGGAACACTCTAGAGGTTTCTTGAAGTGTAGGTGGAAGATGAATCGAAATGAAATGAAAAGTGGTCCCTTATATAAAATTCACTTAAGTCTCGATTGGAATATACGGACCAACATACGGTCCATATAATTTATACTGACCGTATGTTGGACCGTATATTTGGTCCAATAGAATATGTCATTCTGGGCTGGATCTACAGCTGGACATACGGTCCTTACATTTTATACGGCCAGTATGTCTGGCCGTAGATTGTCCAGTTTTTGCGAGAATCGTTTCGTCGACTCGTTTGATCTCTGATCTTTATGGAACCTTCTTAACACTTGTTTAACACCTCGATACCAATATAAGGGACATTATAACCCTTCCTTAGGGCATCATTAGGACATCATTAACTCAATGCTCGAAATTCTTATCCGATACCCAACATATGACTCGCTTCTCCTAACAACTTTCTTTCACTAACTCGAATGTCTTTGGAAATCATAATTAGGACCATCACATACTATTTCTTACTTATCCCAACCCCGTGTTCATCATGCCCTTCGTGAATCTATTCACTGTACGCTAACGGGGAATTTTTCCGAGGTGTAACAGATTCTAGATAGATGTTCTCGAGACTCCGAACTAAAGATGTAGTTCATTCAAAGTCCTATGGAGAAACAAGAATAAAGAGGAAATGACTTGGGAAACTGAAGAAAATATGAAGACCAGGTACCCGCACTTGTTTCCATTACCAGGGGAGTTTAGACAGAGCCACCATTGTCTACAGGTACGTAACCCTTTCTTTTACTATTTCTTGGTCGGTGTGTGTCAAGTACATTCTTGTCGTTGTCGTTCCCTATGAGGCATTGTGTATTAAGGGTTGCTTTGTGATAGGTCAAGTAAAGGCTATAATTGCAGGGGAAACTCTGGCAAAATTTTTGTAGAATCCCTAAGGGTCTAACATTCGAGGACATATGTTTCTAAGGAGAGAAGGATGTTACACCTCGTGATTTTGTACATTGAAATTCGTCATGTGTTAGTGGTTCTAGCCTTGGATACGGGAGTTACCCAGGTTAAATAAGATTAGACGAGTTTATCTTATAGTTATACGGGTTAAGTTCGTATTTCGCAGTATTGGAAGGATTAAAGGTTGAACAAATGAACAAGAATATGTTTTCAGAAAAAATGGGTTTTACGATCAGATATACGGACCGTCTACCTGGCTGACTTCCACAGTAAATTGATTCCAGAGGGGGTGAGTTACTGGTTGGATTTTACGGTCCAATTTTACGGACCGTATAATTTTTACGGTCCATAAAAGTGGACCGTAAATCCAGGTCGGTAACAATTTTTTTTTTTAAAGTTATATACTCGACCCTTATTCATTTTTGCTCATTTCTAACATTTCCCAAGTCCATGAAAGTTCTAGAACCTTCTCCTAAACATATCCAACCAAACCCAAGTAAAATCAAGGATTGAAAGGTGAAAATCAAGAGATTCAAGTGTTGGGAGGCTCACTAGGGTTTGTATAGTCCAAGAATTCCTTTGGTGTTGAAGTGGAGGTTTCTCTCAAGTGGAATAAATTGATCCAAAGCTTATCCT
>NW_026714672.1:0-22495 GCF_029784015.1 Lycium ferocissimum | reverse complement strand
ACAATAACAACATCTATAATATCACAATCAAGAATTTATATTCAATTAAATCCCAAGATAACCAAAAATCCCCTTTTTAAGTTCACTCACAGTCATCTTCTTCATTACACCATCCATGGTTTCTCTACTTTAGTTCTTTTCCTCACTAAGGAGTAGTAAACCTTTACATCAACTCAAACATAAGAATAATATGGAAAAAATACCTTACAATCAAAGAACTTCACCTGACACAACTTCCTCCAAGCTTAAGTTCATCACAACTTTGAATAAAAACAAGAACCATCACCCTCCTTGGATTACCTTAATCTCTTGATGTTGATCTTCTCTCTTGATGATATGGAAATATGTGGAGGGTTAGGGAACCTTCAAAAGCTCTCAATAAGAATCTAGAAAGGTAGGGAAATAAGTGATAGAAGGTGGAAATGAGTTTAGGGTCGTTTGGGTTTTCAAAAGGTGGCCAAATCACACCCCGACCAACTTTGCGAAGAGTATACGGCTTAGCACACTTAGTGTGCGGCCACACACTCCACCCCTGGTCTGGGGAGGGACTTGGGAAGTAATGCCAGCCATTTTGGCAAGTTGTCATGCAGTGTGAGGATCAGCACATTCAGTGTGTGACCCCACACTGCTCAATTTCTCCCGGTTTCGCGAAAAAGCGATCTTTCCGATTCGTTTGATCTCCAATCCTTACGGAACCTTCTTGGAACTTGTATAAAACTTCATTAAACATCTAAGGGGCCTTATATGTCTCTCTCAAGGTGATTATAGGCAAAGTATAGCTCAAAGGATACAAAATTTCCCAAAACATGGCTTAACCTTAACTTTCTCCGACGAAATTACTTACTTAGCCTCAAATGCCTTTGGAATCTCAATTAGAATCATCAAACATCCTTCGTAACCTTACAAGGGATTCATGTCCACTTCAAGTTTAAATTGGCATGTTCATAATGCGAGCGACACGAAATTCCAAGGTGTAACAACAACCTTCCCACCAAAGGATATTAATTTACCTTTCCAAGCCTGCAGTTTATCTCTAACATTTTTCAACATATCTTTATAGAACAATTTTTGTCTTATTGCATGAAAAATAGGACATCCCAAATAGGTGAAAGGGAATTCTCCTTTAGTGAAGCTTGTTATTTGTTGCACCTCTTGAACCAACCCAACAACCACCTTCTTGTGCATGTAGTAATAGCTATTGTCAGCATTAATCTTCTGCCCAGATATTCTTTCATACTCATGCAGAATGAACATGATCTTCTGTAAAGAAACTTTGTCTGCTGAAGCAAATATAATTCTATCATCTGCATATGAAAGATGATTCAAATTTGTGCTCCATTTTGGCATCCCATAAACTATGAAGTTATCATGCTCAAAAAGAGAATTAAGAGCCTTTGATAAAACTTCTGCCACCAGAATAAAAAGAGAAGGAGATAGAGGATCTCCCTGCTTGACCCCTCTTGTGGAATGAAAAAAGCCAAAGGACTGTCCATTAATTAGTATAGAATACCAATTATTGGCAATCAATCTCCAAACCATATCCACATACATTTCTGCAAATCCCATCTTTCTCAGCGCTTGCACAAGAAAACTCCAGGGCACCTTATCATATGTCTTTGCCATGTCCAGCTTAATGATCACATTAGCTGGTTTCCCTCTCTTTCTTATATCAGCAACTAACTCTTGAGTCAGCAGGACATTTTTAATGATATTTCTACCCTTCACAAATCCAGATTGGTTTGTGGAAATTAAAGAAGGCAAAAACACTTCCAGCTTATCATGCATCAACCTGGACATAACTTTATTAATAAATTTGATGAGACTGATTGGTCTTAGATCAGAAAAAGAATTTATAATAGCCTTTTTTGGTAGGAGGACCAGGTTTGTATGAGTTACTGATTTTGGCAATGTATGACCCTCATAAAAGCTTTTAATCACATTGTACACATCAGCTCCTACTATGTTCCAACATTTTTGATAGAAAACACCAGAAAAGCCATCTGGGCCACAAGCACTATCTCCTGATAGTTGAAACACAACATTTTTGACTTCTTCAATAGTAGGCAATGCACAAAGAAGTCGGTTCTGCTTTTCACTTATTCTCTCAAGTATGAAGTCCAACAAGTTATATTCTAGTACCTCCCCTTCTTGAGAGAATTAGTTCTGATAAAAAGAAACAACTTCACTAGCAATATCATCTATATTGTCAAGCCAATCTCCATCTAAATTCTGAATCCATGTAAGCAACAACCTCTTTCTTCTATCCTTCACAAGACTATAAAAATATCTTGTATTTCTGTCTCCTTCAGAATACCATTGGATGCTTGCTTCTTGTCTCCAAAATTCTTCCTCAAAATGTATATATCTTTTGTGTTCAGCCTGTGCCAACTGCAGTACCCCGCTATTTTCTTCTGTTGGTTCTTCTTCAAACAGTTGTTCTTTAATCCTAACTATATCCTTCCTTATTGTTAACTGCTTAAAAAGATCTCCAAAGGTATCCTTGCTCAATTTTGACAAAGCAGATTTCAAGCTTTTCATCTTAAACTTAAAAGTAAGAAAAAGATCACCCACAAAATCAATTCTTCAATGTTGTTCCACCACTTCTGCAAATGTCTCATGCTCCAGCCAAAACTTCAGGAATATAAAATGCTTTTGAAACTGAATTTTTTCTCCTGCTGAGAGAAGAAGAGGTGCATGATTTGATCATGTTCTTAGTAAATGCTCCATATTCAAGTTACTGAACCAATTCTGATATTGCTAATTGACCAGAATCCTATCCAATCTCTTGAAAATGCAATCATGACCAGCCCTTCCATTCCACCAAGTAAAAGGACTGCCTTTAAACTCTACCTCTGATAATTCACAAGAGTTCATGCAAAAGGCAAAATCTTCATATTCTGCTGGATATACTAGTAAACCTCCTATCTTTTCTTCCTCATGCATAATGACATTAAAATCTCCCCCTACCATCCAAGGCAAGTCCATAAAGCTTGCCAATTGATAAGTATTATCCCACATCACCATTCTTTCACCGGCATCACACTTTGCATATACTATATTTAAAATCATACACTTGCCACTATCCTGAAACAACATCTTAATAGTCACTTGTTGATCAGTGTCCATTAGAACATCCACTTCAATACCATCAGTAACAAAAAACCAAATCTTTCCATTGCAGTTGTGATTAGCCAGGTTCATACCTAATCTTCTCTTATATCTGTCTATATGTCTGGATTGTTGGAAAGGCTCTAACAAAGATATCAGGACAAACTTACGGTGTTTATGCAACATCTGAACTTTGTGAAAAGCCTTATGAGTATTGACAGCTCTGAAATTCCAAACGAGTGTTTTCATCATTGGGAAGTTGTTTTGTTTGCAAAGATTCCTCTTTGGTAGAATCCTGAATAGTTTTACTTCTCCATCCTTGGATCCTGTTTGCATTTTTTTACCCTTAGCTTTAGCAGATTGAGTTTCACCCCCATGCTTATTCCTTCTACCTTTCTTTGAACTTTTAACTCCAAAGATTGACATTCATATCAACCACTTTTGACACATCAACTTTATGAGCCATAATATCTTCATCCTCCATGCTGCATGATTCTGTACTTTTGCATTCTTCCTTCATCATACCCTCTTTCTCCTTGTTGTTATCCAAGCTATTAAGATCATGAGAGACTAAAGCATGAAATTCTTTATGTGGAGAATTCTTCTTAGAGACAGACACCATGTGAGTATTTTCTTTCAATACCAAAGTTGTGACTTCAGAAGCTTCCTTGCTTTTACTACTGGACAAAGGATAACTTCCAACAGCAAGAGCTTTATCAGTTGGGCTACCTGATACTTCACTCTCTTCAATTATAACAGCAATATTAGATCCATCCTCCTTTGTTCTAAGGTCTTCCTCCTGGTGATCATCAATTGAAGATCTATTCACTTCTTCAACCTTATATGGTTGTTCCATTGATTTCAGACCTTCAAGAATCAACTTTATTTCCTTACTATTGACCTGATCATCCACATCTACCACCATTGTGAAAGCTGTCTCCACATTAACCGTTGTATCATTAATATCTTCCATAATAGGGTCATCATGTTCCACATTGTCCACAGTAGTCTCTAAATCAATTTGCCCAGGGCTTGATGTAGGCATACAGTCATTACTTGAAACATCATCTACATTTTCTTACTCCTCTTCATTGGGCAAGTTATTTCCTTTCTCCTCTTAATCTTTGATATCAACACCTACCATGTTAGAATGATTTATCACTACTTCTGAATCCTCCAAATGTCCCTTAAGAGGTTCCCCATTATCACTCATATTAGTAACAGTAGTAGCTTGATTTACTACCTCTTTCTCTATTGTCTCCACCTTATTACAACTATTACCCATAGAGGCATGGTTGATCCATCATTACTAGAATCAGCTGTTATACCATCATCTCCATTCCCATCAACCTTCTCTTCAACAATATTAGGATCTGCTACTTTAGCAACAATAACCCCACCTTCCTCACTAGCCTCCTTAGACTGTGAATTTTCATCAGTAAGGTTATTAGTGGCATCTGCTATATATACAACATCATCACTAGCATTCTTCACTTCATCATTGTCCATGTCTACTCCATTGATTATAAACTCTTCTTTGTTGTCTGCACCTTATTGGTAGTGTTTTCCACCACCCCTACTCCTTCAACATCATTGGCTGTATGACTTGAATCAAATTTGTTCAGCACCCAACCCTTTGTATTCTGCTTTTTTTGAACAACTTCAGAACTACTTGTATTCTCCTGATTGTGCTGATCTTCCTCTACCAAATTAGCAAGAGCATCAAATTTATTTACTTTCTGGATTTCTTCATGTTGCTTGGTGCTGTTATTTTGATCTTTCACATCAACCTTGTTCTTATGTACTTCACTTTGCTCAAAATTATTCTTCTTAATAAGCTCCCCAGGATATGTAACTACAACTCCACTAGACAAAACCTTTAGAATAAATTTTTGAGCTAATCTTCTTCTATATCTCCTATTATAACCATGATTATACCTCCCTTCATGGTTTTGTTTCGCTGGCTGCTTCCTCTGAACATCATGGTTCTCTAATGGTTTATCCATGCTAGGACTAGAAACAACCTCCTCCTCCTCTAACTCTGGATGCAACAGTCTACATTCAGCATTTGAGTGTCCTTGTAACATGCATTCAGTGCAGTATCTAGGTAGATAATCGTATTGGATCTTCACCATGACTTCTCTGATAACCTTAGTATCATCATCCTCAATTTCCATCATCACAAACTTTGGTTTATCAGTTATTAAGTCAACTTGAACTTTAACCCTCGCATAGTTTAGCCTTGTTTTGTTGACAGTAGCCAAGTCCACCTGCACAGGTTTTCCAACAACAGATGCTAACGTAAAAAGTGACCCCTTCACAAAATAAGTGGGCAACAAGCTTGGAAACGAAATCCAAGCCATGGCTATGGATGTTTCTTCATCTATTTTAAAGTTAGAATCATAGGTCAAGGGCTTCATTTGATAAGAACAACCATCCCTCGACTTCAACCAAAAGGCAGGTTTAGAAGATATAGCGACAAAATCTTCCATTAACGTGCATCGTATCAAAACATGTCAATTTCTAAAAAACCTTACTGTACATTTACCCTTTGCACCACATTGTTTAGGAATGATGGTTCTCAGTTCTTCCAACTCAGGCCAACCATATGAAAACTCACTAATAACGGCATATTGCAAGTTTTCAATCATCTCCATTCGAGCCACTTCATTCGACGTCCACTTCACATACAGAATGCCATCAACGTACGTTACTTTGTTCTGAGGGATTGGTTCACAATGCATTAATGAAGAAGACTCAGTAGAATATAGTACACTTTGAGCAAATGAGATATTAGGGTTTGATGAAGGAGATGGGAGAGACGGTAAGGTTGCAGGTCTTTTCGTGGAAGGTAATGCAGGGAAGTGGTCATGAGATAGGATATCTACGGCGGCTGGCCAGTAGCCGACATAGCCATGGAGGCTATACTAGGTTTAGGGTTTACATATGAGAGGAGAGAGAAGAGATCTTTGAATCCATGCTATCCTGGTGGCAAAGCAGTCCAGTTTTAGTTTATACAGTCTAAAGTGGGCTTAAGGCCCAAAACGATTCCTTAATTTATCTCATCGAAGCCAAAAATGATCCTTTTTCGTCCAAAGGGACTTATGGACCAAACCAAATGCCATTATCTAACCCAAATCTTTTAACTTCATTCACATAACCAAATTCCAGATTTTGACTTACGCCTTTTCCTTGTGAAAAATCATGAATTTCGCTAATTTCGTGCAAGTACTTATAATAATCGTGTTTGTTTAAAAAAAAAAAAAGTTTAATGACTACGCGAATTTCCTAAGTTCTAAAACATTTGGGTTCCAATAATATCAAGCATTCTTGTTTACATATGCAAATATGTACAAAAGGAATAAAAGAGGAAGAGTTAGGCAAGTGAGCCTACTGAAGCCCACTAGTTGCAATTTTCATCCATGGTTGGGCCTTCTATGCATTTTATTTGCCGGACTCGATGAATGAAGTGATTTGGGCCTCAGGCCCAACAGGTTCAAATATAAGGAAATGGCACAAATGGCCCGTGACATTTGATCCCATGCGAACACAAAAAAATGGAAAAGAAGAACTATGGTTAGAGAGCCCCTAGACTTAATTACTAATAATAATGCTTAAGAGTATACATACAACATAGTCACATATATACATGTATATGAACAAGCAATTAATTAGAGCAAAGAACACCCAAGTTCATTTAAGAGAAAAAACCAAACTGAGGCAAACATGGCCATTTAAAGAAATATAATTGCAGGACCATTTTACAGTTATAGACTATGTGTATTAAGGAATTAAGGGGTTGCAAGGTAGTTATATTAATCAGGTAGTTATATTAATCAATCTTTCCTTACATAGCTATTTTATGAGCATAAGCGTTTAAACATATCCAACACACAATCAGATGAACATCCTTATTTTACATCAGGTTTATAACCACATTCAGACTCAAAATCTAGGTGATGGTGCAAGCTAACATATTCTACCTTCATACAATCATCATGGACATACCACAAATTGAAGTAGATATAGCAGTGTCTCAACTATACCAAATACTAGAGTTTATAGAAGATTTTTGTTCATAATGTATAAGCAGTCTTCACAAAAACCAAACAAGTCGGCTCAACCACATAGCAAGTTTAGTAAAGGGCAGTTACTATTTCACTTACATCATTCTTTGAATTTAGGCAAGAATATCCAAACAACAAAGTCATGCTTTACCTCAATGGGACACATAGAACCATGCAAGGAAACCAGATCATCACCCTTAGACTATACATTAATGACGGGAAAATCATGTACACAGGGACATGAATGGTCACAATTACATACAAGACATGCTTTTTATCTCAAATGGTCACTGAGAGGTCCAAACAAGTAAGGGATAAATTAAGTAAACTCACAGACAACTCAAGCAGCCATGGATAATATTAAATGAGTTATGCAGGAACATGAGACAAGTGGACAGAGTTCCATTAATCAGGTGACATTTTATTGGGGGGGGGGGGGGGGTTTGAAACAAGCATTCATACTAATCTTTAATATGCAACTGAAGCATGGAAAAAAATAGGGGTGCTCATAAGACATGCTAACTCAATTCAAGGTTGTTCAAATACTCCTATACTAAGTCAAATGGAAATGGATCTCAAGTAAATACATCAAATGCCTTTGAGGCCATTTCAAAAAAAATTTATATGTAAAACTTCACATGATTAAGTCATACTCTCATTTTTTGACTCTTGATTAGGCTAAGACTGCTAATATGCCAATTAGTTCTAAATCAGAGGATGAACATGGCCTTTAAAGTATACAAATGACAAGGAGAGTTTATTAGTAATGTTAAATGCTAGGGAACTGAAGATAAAACACCTTAAATATCCTGCTCTTATATACTTTAAACTAATCCTTATCTGGGATCTAAACATATGATCACACAGGCTGCCAATGACACTTCAAAGGGATAGGATAAGCACATGGTTACAGATAAAGGGGTGTTAAGCTAGCTTAAAAAGGGACGGGATGACATGCTTACACAACAGATGAACAAAAAAAAAAAAGAAAAAAAAAGCAAAATAGACTACAAACAGGCATGGAACTTGTCAAAACTAATCATGCTCAACAACCTTGATCTAAAACTAGGCACCTATCAAGACTAAGTCCTCAAAAGATCAAGTAGGCATTTAACTACACTACAATGGACTGAAACAAAGTAATCTTCCACCATCAAAGTCATTAAAAGTCTAGTTAGTAAATTAACCTAGGCAGCCAAATCATATTTTAGCACAAGGTGGTGCCTAGGTTGGACTAAATAGAACTCAACATGTGTTAGGGCCTTAGTTGAAGTTAAACAGGCATATGAACATGCTTACACATTTAAATCAGAACCTAACATCATTATATTAGACTGAACTACAACCAAACAACATATTATCCTAAACAATCAAACAAATTACAAAAATAAACAAGCTAAGCTGTCATTAATAACAAGAACTTAACTAAAACAACCAACTAAGCACAAAAATAACCAACATAATCTAAAGGAACTTAAACTAAAACAGCAAATAAACATGAAATAACTAACATGATCCAAAGGAACTTCACTAAAATAGCAATTAAAGAAAAAATAACTAAGATAACCTTAAGGAAAAAGAAATTACCTTTTGTAGAGGTAGCCTTGGTCGAGAATGGAGCAGCTAGGGCCTTCTCCTCCTCCACACCTCATAGCCACGAACCACAAAATGAAAACACTAATGTTTTCAGTAAGAACAAACTAATATTTAAACTAGAAGGGGTATTGAGCGAATCAAACCCCAAAGTACTCGTGTAAGAATAGTATAAAACAAAAAATGGGTTCTTCCTGAGGTTACACAAGAATATCTGTTGAAGTCTCTCTCTTAAATACTAGAAATTGGGGTTCTTTATATAGATTCCCCAAATTCTAGGGTTTGCAGATTCAACCGATGTGGGACCAAGAGAGTTAGGGGGGGGGGGGGAGGATTCCTTCATTTCTTAATCAACCAATCACAAACGTGCATGTGAAATCGAATCAAACAAAGACCATTAAAGAAAATATAGATAAAGCATAGAAGAGGGGAAACCTCACCTCTTTGAAGGTTCAACGGTTGAAATGGGGTGAGAGAGAATGTTCTACCCTAAATAGACGAGCATAACCTGGGCAAAGCAATCTTACTCTGCTCCGATGCTAATTTCGGCAAAAACTCAGAGAGAGAGGTAAAGGCGGTAGCTCTTAGGGTTTTGACGCTTTTCTTCTTGTAGAAAAGGGACGTTTGGTCTGTTCTTCAGACATAAAAGGGGTCGCTTTGGTAGTGGACCGGGTCACGACCATTGGGTTGGACTTGGCCTTTTAAAAAAAAAAGGAAAATAAAAGGGGGACGGGGCTGGTATATGCGATATACATGGATATACATGTATATCCATGTATACTCATGTATATGTGGGTATATAGGAAGCAGTAATGAGCTTATATACATGGTATACATGAGTATACATGCATATTCATATATACTCGTGTATACACGTGTATATAGGGAGGGGAAAATGTGACATTTTGGAAAATAGCTACAATTTGAAATTTTTATAAACATTTCAATTATGGCCAAACTTGACCAATTAATCAAATTAAAGACACGGCTAATTGTATAAAAGGACTTAAATTGTAATTATGGCCTTAATTGATTTAAACCATGATATTGGCTATTTTAATTATGGCCTTAATTAACTGGCAATTGATTATTTCAATTGTAGCCGCAATTAATCACATAATAAACAATTTTCAAATATAACCACAATTAAGCATCTAATCAATTATGATTAATTCAAAAATTGCAAATGCAAGTTGATTATGCAAAGTTAAAAATTGAGAGGTAAAATGACTGTTTACTTAATTAATCAAATTTCTTGAATCAAACTGAGTAAAATATTTGTCAATTTGACACTTGATAATTTAAACAATTAATTGAATAAATGTTTTGAGTTATTTTTTGATTAATCTTGACAATTACTTTAATATTAATAGTAAAAATATGTAAATGATTTTAAATGACTTACAATATGTATTCGAAGTCATTTTGTCAGATGAAATGGCAAAATATTATCAAAATAATTTGTAAAATCATTTTGAATTATAGAAAATACATATTTCACCCCGTTTGAGATTCAAAAACCACGGTAATTAAAATAAATTATTGGAGGTCAAAAATTAGGTGTCAACAAATACTTCCTGTTCTGAATAGTGAATCAACTACTTACTGAGATCATAATTTGTGGCCTCAGGCCCAAGTATACGTATACATTATTGTGGTCTTAGGCCCTAAACAAAGGTGTTCAGCATTAAACAATTTATATAAAAGAACTGAGAATCATGCTAAAAAGTACAATATTGACATCTTGAGCAATGACTTACTGAGACATATATTCATGAACTGATTATGAGACATAAAGCTTTAACCATTTATAAACATGCTGAGTATTCTAGACTGAGACTCATGGGTATCAACAAAAGTCTATACTGATTACATACTGAGCTCACAACATTCAGAGTAAAAGTCATGAACGAATTACGAAACTAGAGAATAAAAATTCTGCAACTATTCAAGGAACTAAGCTTAACTATATTTCTGAGGCAATTAGTAACGTTGTAAAAAAACATGGTGTAGGGAGAATCATTAACATTCCCAAACGTAGAGACTTAGCCTCACATACCTTAATTTTGGCCTATGAGCGTAACACAATGTTTGTCAATCCTTTTAACCTTAATCTATAACCATCTAAGTCTAAGGGATTCAATATTTGTTACACCCCGTACTTCTGGAAGAGCGCTCATCAAGTTTGAGCATAAGCATGTTGAATTATGGCTAAGTAAAATAACTTTGAATTATAAGGAGCGAGGCATTATTAAGTATGTATTGTGAGTGAAGGATGCATATGAGGATTCCGGAAGGTCTTACAAGAAAATGAGTGAAGGAAGTTGAGTTAGTATGACTTTGGAAAAAAAAAAAGGAGTGCTACCTTGACCGACAAAGAGCCAACTTGGGGAAGGAATAACTTCTAGCATATGATGAGTTTTGAAGTGAAGCAAAAGCCTAAATTGAAGTTCATGAAGTCTAGTCCCCAACGCAACAAACCGCTCGTCGATAGGACATCAAAGTAGAAAGTTATGGACGTTACAAGTTTGGCTGGCAGGCCAGGAAAATTGGTCTGCGCGAATGCGCCAGGAGGTAGCGCGAATGCACAGAAGGGTGACAAATAACCAAGGGCGAATGCGCCACTACCCAGTGCGAACGCGCTGAGTACTTTCTAAGTCGGTGCAAACCGACTCTAGACAAGTATAAAAGGGGGATTACCCCCTTATTTTCATATCAAACACCCCTCAAAAGTTCCCAAATACTCTGGAATATTCCTCTAACCTTCGTCAACTAAATCTTAGCACAAAACACGTGAAATTCCAGAATTCAGGTTCTGGAAGTGTATGGTTGTGATTAAAGTATCGTATTGCGGTGAATCTTGGCTTGAGACCAAGGCGAATAATGAAGATATTGCTGCCCTAGCGAAGGATAAGATATGAATCTCTCCTTATTAGTATTAACTTCAGTTTATTTAAGGGGATAAAGTTACTAAATAGTCGTATAACAAGTTGGTTAGTTCAGAAATGTGGAAAACATCGTGTGGGATGTTTTATGGAGCATATTGGTGTTGATAATGTTGTTGTTGATCTTGGTATTGGTGTTGTTGTTGTTAATTGTTCGATTGTGATTTCAGATTAGGCATATAAATAGGAGAGATGTTGCCTGAATTTTGGCAGATTCTAAATGAAATTAAATTGAAGACTTAACATGAGCATATGACATTGAGCCTAACCATAGTATGAATGGTTTTATATATAGATTGCGATAACGGAAGTAGGTGGGGAGGTCGAGAAGTGAACTTCCAAGTCTGTTAAGGCTAGTCTCTTACTTTTCAAAAGCATGATTCTTTTCTTATGATCCCACATATGTTTTCCATAATGTCCCTATGTCCCAAAACTAGAAGTTCATGATTCTCAAGGTTTTTATAATGCTAAAGATTAAGTATGTTTTATGATGATGATGATGATGATTTGACTTCTAGAAATTCCAAAGCTTATGAATTGATGCCGTTATGAGACTATGGAGCTTATTTCATGATTTATTTGATTTCATTCACTGTTGTTGATCACACCTTATAATAATTGTTTCTTCAAGGTGAGATGCAGCGATGATGATCGTTCCATAATATAATTGGAGGTTACCGACCTTACGTCACTCCGATAAAGTAGCAACTCTTATTTGGGCTCTCATGCATGCGACTTATATTACATATGTATATTGAACCTTGGACATATAAGAGTTCCGAATCGAATCTCTTTAGAAAGATGGGAAGGAGTTCATTTTAGTCATGGTACTAGGAAATGGAATCCTAAAATGGCATCTTCCAAATAAATGTGATAATTCCAATGAATCCCTAATTGTCTTTTTTTATTAGCCTATCAATAATTCCCTAAATTAGACCTGTTTAATCTAGAACAGAATGTGGAATCCTTGAATATCTAAAATTGTCTAAGTGGAAATAGCTTTCTTATCATTCAATAAGCATCTTGTATTTCATAAAAATTGACTATTTGCCCCTCTATTAGAGGTGTTCCAGAAATGTCTGCAATCGAGTAAATAGCTCTACGAACTAATGGATCGGATCGAATTGGAAAATGGAAAGATTTGTACAAGTTATACCTTTCGTCACCACTTTGTGGAAAATTGTTAGATATGAATATGTTAGATACTCGTGACTCGATTGGTGAAATAGTATCTCTCCCCCAAAAAGCATGTTTTTTGTTACCGACGTACAAAGAATTTCCCCTTTCTTTATTTTACAGATATGGATTTTATCGAATTTTATCGATCAGTAATAATAATGCCAGTAATTTGAACGTGGTATATAGACTTAATTTCTTTATGAACTCCTAATTTTATCAATTCCAATAAATTAATCAAATTCCAAATTTGATTCAGATAGGAATCCATATATATATATATATATATATATATATGGGGTATGCGTTATATACGGTGAGCCACCGATCGTTGGTATATATATATATATATATAGGGGTATGCGGAAAGGTGAAGCGTTATATACGTATAGCCACCGATCAGTTGGTATATATATATATATATATGGGGTATGCGGAAAGGTGAAGCGTTATATACGTATATGGGGTATACTATGATACCGTCCCGGACGCGGATATATGGGTAAGGATCGGGTCGTTCGTTCCACGGAATATATATATATATATATATATATATATATATATATATATATATATATATATATATATATATATATATGATGATACCATACATATGGATCGGGCTGCACGTTCCGCAGCAATATAATATATTTATGGATCGGGCTGCACGTTCCGCAACACTATTATGCTATACATGTATGAGAAATGTTTTTGCGAAAAGGCTAAGCATGTATGGTATCCGCCTAAGAGGAAATCAGATGTACAGGTTATCCTTATCTCCTGTTATGTTTTGTATCCCTTGTTATGTTATTGTTCATGCCTTACATACTCAGTACACTGTTTGTACTGATGTCCCTTCTTGTGGACGCTGCGTTCGTGCCCGCAGGTTCAGGTAGTCAGCAAGACAACCCAGCCCAGTAGGATCTCCCCTCAGCTGCAGTCAGTGGGCTCCGTTTGGTTCGGAGCTGTAGTCATTTTGGTATGCTATCTTGACATGTAGATGTATGGGTATGATAGGGGCTTTGTCCTGTCTTTTCTAGAGTTTATGCTCCATAGAGGTCTGTAGACAGTTATGCATAGTGGGAGTGTTGTGTAGCTATATCAGCTCTTATTTTGTTGTACAACATATGTAGCGGCCTAGTCGGCCTACACTGTTATCCTTGGCACGTATGATTTTTTATATATATGCACGGGTTATGCGTTTTTTATGCGAAGTTTGTTATGTTAACTTTACAACAGACGATATAGTTCAGTTTTGAGTTATGTATATGCCTAGGTTAATCAGTGAGATGTAGGTACGAGTATAGGGGTGCTTGGTCACGGCTCATCGGTTTGGGTCGTGACAAAAGTGGTATCAGAACATTTCGTCCTAGGGTTGCTCGCAGACTGTGTCCAATAGAGTCTTGTTTATGGGTATGAAGCGGGCCACACTTATAAACAGAAGGCTGCGGGGCATTTAGGAATCATTGACCTTTCCTTATTTTCTTAGATCGTGCGATAGAGCCAAATCCTAGGAAAGATCATTTCTGACCCTCTTTCCCTGTAGGTAAGTGCAGATTGACAGAGATGAAGAGATCGACTTCAGATAGTGGGGGTGCAACGAAGGCCCCCAGGGTGGATTCGGGATCTCAGATTCCAGGATCGAGTGGGAGGAGTCCTAACTATTCTATTGAGATAGATCCTTCCGAGGACATCGAGACGATCCCCCCAGTGTTCGTGACTTCCATGGAGGAGGATTCGTCGGAAGATAGTTACAAGACGGACCCGTCTGAAGGTTTGTATGTGACGCCGGTAGAGCAGGAGGCTCCCGAGGCTGCACCAGAGTTGATCCCTCTAGCTTCACCTATGATGGAGCATTATGTCAGAGTAGCTACGAGCGTGAGCATTACCGAGTATTCTAGCCTGTTATCTTGGTCCTCAGTTAATTAGGAGCTGCCAGAGTATTCGTATCCTTCAGACTCTGATGGGGGCGATGAGGAGGGTCAGACGAGTAGATGGTGGGAGGATGATGAAAGAGATATTTCACTTTACAGTCCTCCAGACAAGGATCAGGATAGGCCGGCTACAGTCATATGGGTCTTTTATTGAAATTTCTTATGTTATGAGCAATTATTACATGATAGCGTTTAATAGTTAACGGATGGGAATTCTAAGGAACAGATAACTAAAGTATTTATAGGTGGTTGTGACCAAGATGCTTTTGCTACCACTAGGAACCCCAGGATTAGGGATGAAAAGCAGTCGAGTGTGCTGGCTTGTGGTTATGAAAAGTTCTTTTTAGAAATTGGGAGTTCCAAAGGTTATGATAGATTTATCTAACCAGGAGAGTAAGGGACCTTCCCAACTTTGAGGGAAATGCATTGCAGACCTTCATTTGAGTTTCCCATTAGAGCTTCGAATTGCTTTCTCAGGATAGGTGATAAAAGGCCGTGTAGTAAGACAAATGTGATTCTTATAAGTAGGGATACCTTGATTTTTCAAATGGAGGTGGTGAAGGTTACTTGACGATAGAAAAATGAGAGCGATGTAGGCTTATGAATAAAAAGGAAAGGAGAGTAGATGTTTGAGTGGAGGGTAGTTATTAAGTTCATATTGCCAGAATTTCATAATCAAGGACTTAGAAAATGTGCTAAGAAGTCCTACAGACTCAGGCATATGAGAAGTCTGAGAAACTAGAATAGCCCACAGGAAATTAGAAGCATATAAGAGATATGGTTAGAATTTTAAATGATCGTGAGATATGAGACGAGCTAACTGGGAGAAGAGAGAAGATTTAATAAAGCTATAGATTTAGAGCAATTTTAAATGGCATTGGAAGAACTTCGTAACTAAGGTATTAGTAACGATATTCATGATAACTCATGTGTGGTCTCATTAAATAGCATGCGTGCCCTGATGACCGATATTTTGATATGCTAAAGGTATTAATTGAACCGGGTATTAAAGTTATGTAGCAAGTGCTGCAAGGCAGGTTGACATTGTTTCCTCTAAAGGTTAAAGTTGGAGAAGAGTAAGAAGATTATGATGTCTTGAGAAGAGAAGAAGTGTGAGCAAGGGAAGTATGTTGCTAACGAGGGTCAAGTAAAGCTCCTGCGAAAAGGTTTAGGATGACGGTAGAGGTAAAGAGCCATTCGGATGAATCTCTAAAGTAAGGACATGGAAAATATAGAGTATGGCGATATGGAATAAAAGACGAATGCAGAGGCTTCGGAAATAGAACTTGACAAATAGGGATAAGCAGGTTTTGGAAGATGCTAAGGGATTTCTGACTTTTGAGGAACATCCGAAGGGATGAATATGAAGCCATACTGACGCGATGCCTGGAAAACGGAACCCCCCCCCCCCCCCAAAGGCGGTTTTAGAAATAAAAGGGATTTGTACTTTTAATAGGATATTCTACGAACTTCAGGGCCAACACTATAGAAGGGCAAATGGAGAAGAGTAATTATGATCAAAGTAAGCCAAGAGAGGCCATGAGGACGAAAAGTAAGAAGAGTATACTTACACTAATGGATTGGCTAAAGAAAGTCGAGTAAACATTAAGGACAAGAGAAAGGATAATAAGTTAACAAATCCGGCGAAGAGGCAAAGCATTAGCAACACGGGATAAGAGCCTTAATAAGGAGTACAGAAATTCGAACATAAAGGAAATAGGATGATGTACGGGAGATATGCATAAGTATGAACAAGTGGTAGTGTCATAAAGGAAGGTGAGGACTCGACGAAAGAAGAAAGATAAGGGTGTATTTCGTGAAGATTTCATGGTAAGAACGGGAGTCGGTAGAATATTAGAAGGACTATGATGCATGACTGTGATGCAAATAAGTAACTAAGAAAACTACGGGATAGTATGAGCTAAGTAATAAATGGATGAATAGTGGAAATGAATGATATAGTATAGATATCAGTCGGAATTAGGAACTAAGAGCAAGAAGGATCCTAAGGATATTAGCAAAAGGATAGCTTTGAGGGAAAATTAAGGCTGAAGGAGTGTTTTATAGTCGGACACTCCATAAGGGTCTGATGAATTCCGATGATATCATAGATTCATTAGCTTAGGGGACTGTTGGTTATAGATGGAAAAGGCGATTGTTAAGGAAAGCACCTGGATAATATCCGATATGTGTAAACATTTGCCATTTGACTTAGCACAAGAATTCAGTTGGCAAAAAGGGAATAAGTTAATCAATACGATGAAAGGACCAGTAAAGTCAGTTAGATGACCGTCAAGGATGATTAATATTCGAATGCTACGGGTATATGGGAGCATCTTTTTAAAAGAGGAGAAGAAGAAGACGAGAAAAAAGTATTAGCTTAAAGAAGCCAAACTTCGAGATGTACTAATATATTAAGAAGGTATTAGGAGAAAGTGGGGATGGATTAAGTACAAGTATATTATAGGACATATATGGGAAAAGGAAGTATGACAAGATGATAAGGGGATTAGCGAGTCGAAGAAAATGGACGTTGTTGATGTGACATGTGATTTTTCTAGACAATGGTTCGAATCGCTCGTACCAGGGAAATTTTGGTCACATTTAAATACACAATAGCGTACCCTAAGAGGTAACAAAAGAAATAAGAAGGCTCTGCAAGCTTACCAGGAAACAAGTACAAAGGATAATGTGAGTGGCGAAAAAGGAAATCTTAGTACGAGAAGAGATGGAAGTCTTAAAAAAAGGAATAATTATAGGAGGTTTGATGATCTCCAAAGAAAAGAAAGGTAGCGTGCCTATGGATATCAAGATAGCTGTTAGAACCCGCATTTTTGTACATTGGAACAATCCGGATTAATTATGATAAGTTAAGGACAAAACTAATTCGGGATACAAAGTCGGGATTTTTGACCTTCGATTTTATTTTGAGTTATAAGTTGTGCATGAATTTGTGGGCATGGAATAATTAGGAGAATTTGGGACCAAAAGTGATAAAATTGGAAGTTGAAAAAGTCATCCAATTTCTATGGTGGCCGTGTGAGTGGGATGAGGCCCCCACACAATTTTGTGTCAACTTTTAATTGGAACAACACATTAATGTGGGCCAAGGGACCCTTGACTAAGTCTTGCATTATTAAAAGATGACCACTTCATTTGCTTCATTTTAACACTTAGAAAAAAAAAAAAAAAAAAAAGGGGCAAGGAGTTGAAGAGCAAGAAGCTCTCGGCTTTGGGGCAAAAAAAAATCAACTCCCATTTTAAGCTCTTCCAAAATTAATTCCTTGGTGTAAACCCACTATATTTAGGTCCCTAAGTAGCGTGGAGGTGTCGTTGGAGCGATCAACCCATTATTTTTCATCCTTGGAAACCCTAGCATATTGTGGAATTGAAGAGAAAAGGTAAGATTTGATTATGTTTTGTATGTTATAAAGGTTGTATGCTTGTTGTAGTATGTTAAAATGGAGGAAAATCATGAAATATGGAATGTTGGAAGTGAGTTGTGTGTGTGGTGCTTGAGCCGTGTAAGTATGTGTGTGTTGTGTTGTGTTGTATGGTGTTGAAACTATGAATTAATGCCTAGTTAGTATATTATGATCATTGTAAGGTGAAGAACGATTGAAAATCATCCACATATGTATATGTGTAGTGTTGGTCGAAATGGGTCACATTATATGACAATGAACGAATTAATATCGCTTAATGTTTAGTCGTCGTCGTTGTGGATTCTATGTTGGAAATGAATGTTTATTGACTCAAATTGATATTATGATTGTTGCGGACTGAATTGGAGATTTTTGTACATTTAATGTAAATTGTATATTGATGAGAATAGCATTGTTAGAATGTGAATTGTGGATGCAAATCATGATTTGAAAATGAGGAATGGGTTAAGTGAAGTTCTCGGGTTTAGGGGCTGAATTCGGCTGGATTGGGAAAAAATTTGGGTTGTTGGAAATGTTGTATGAATTGCTTAGAATGTCTTTAAATATTGTTGGTATGGGTTCGGGTTAGTATGTGAATGTATAAGCATCGATGTTGGCTTGAAGGTAAGTCGTCGAATTGAATTTATGAAAGTTGTTGATTGATGGAAAAGAGAGTTATTATTGTTGTATTGCCTTCCGGATTGGTTTTTAATGTTGCTAGGTTGATTGTTGTTGTTGTTGTTGATTGATTTGGCCGAGTTAAATTCTCGGGGTGGCCTATTTACAGGGGAAATGCTGCCCAAATTTCTGTAGAATTAAGGGCAAATTTTGAATTAAATGCCCAAAAAGTCTTTAGCTAATGTTGGCATTTTATGACTTGTTTATAGATCGTGGGCAGCCCGAGACGTAGGTGGGATCTAACTTGAGTTTGGATTATATTGGAGACCGTTTGAGGTATGTAAAACCACCTTCTTTCCTTGGCATGCCTTAGTTAAAATAGGCTATGACACGAACTTCGAGGAAACTCTATTCCCGCAATCCGAGCATGTCTATGATACGCATTTGTTCCTTGATATTCATATGTTGATGTGATGAAATATTGATCCTTATGTCCTTGGAACTACTAGTTTACCAAAGTTGCATGAAAGTTTGATTTCTAAAAGAATTTATTCTTTAACGATTCGAAAACTACAAACGCCCATAACTTTCACAGAAAAGCTCGGATTGCTTTGAAATCTTCGTGGAAGCTTGTATGATCTAGGATGAGTATGTTTTCCATAGGCGGGCCCAGCTCGGGTCTGCACCCGTCCGTGGGTCCCGCGACGCCCTTTTATGTAATATCGATAACTTTTGAAAGAAAATGCTATAATTATTGTTTCGATTTCCAATATGACTATTTTACTTATCTTTTGGATTATGACAATGATTTTATGCATATGATTCCTCACTACTCCGTTCGTGCATTCTGTTATATCCTTCGCCGAGTCCTGTTCTGTTGTCGTGCGCATTATGATGTACTCCGGTGTTATGCTGTGTTCATGGTTCACCGAGTTCCTCGCTCGAGGGCCGGGTTCCACTTATATTTGGTGTGATGCTGTGTATGGCGATATGCTGTGTATGATATGTGACGGAGATTCGGAGATTTGAAACTTTCGGTGTTATCTTGTGTTATGGCGCCATCGACGCGGGCGACCATATTTCCTGTGCCCTATGCATGATTTATATTTTGAAGTAACATTTTGATATTTTGGAAATGCATTTACTTTACGTACCTCTATTTCGATTGTGACTCGGTTTGTATACTACATTTTACGCTTTGCATACTCGGTATATATTTCGTCGACCCCGCTTTCTTCGGGGGGGGCTGCGTTTCATGCCGCGCGGTACTGGACGCACCGTCCGGTGATCCACCGATTTAGGGACACCCTCTTCTTGCTATTTGGAGTGCTCTCTTTATTCGGGAGCTTATATTTTTGGTATATATTTGTTCGTGCATTTGTATATTTGTTCGAGAATGCAGGCGGGGCCACAATCCCGTCATATGATTACTCGTCTTGTCTTGGGGTACGTGGACATGTTTGTGGGTTGTGCCTACTTACGTACGATTGTGTTTGTATATGTTGTGTTTGGGCGATCCCGTTATCGCGCGGCGTATTGTCGGCCCGCATATGTATATATGTTGTTTTGTTGGCCCGTGTGTGGCCTTTGTTGGTATTTTCTGCGTGCGGGGTTAGTTTGGATAGTCCGTAAAACAAAGGAAACTTCGCGCAATTTTTTTTTGAAATTATATAAATTTGAAACACGGACTTTGTCGAACACATTTATATACCGAGATGTGTTTGATATAATCTGAGGCAGTGTTTGATATTTGCATATCTATAAGCCATCCGTGTGTGACTCTGTTTGATAGGTGCGTTTGGGTGCCCAATTCGGGCACTAGTCACGGCCCACGGGGTTGGGTCGTGACAATAGCAGTACTGCCGGGGATTAGAAGGTAACTCGCAAGTCGCCGATTATGTCGAATGTGAGAGCATATGTTATAGAACCACATAAATTCATCGTAATGAAATGACCAACAGAGTGGTGCAAGAACAATGATAAAGAGTCAAAGGAGAAGAAAGGCTAATTTAAGTCTCAAATGATCACCGGTACAAGATCATCGAGGATAAACATACTCGGATGGAAATAAAGTCATGATGAAGAGAGATTTTATCTTAGTCCGATACTTATGGGAAGAAAAAGTGCCAATATGAAATCGAAGATATTTTTAGTTGTAAACTAGCTTTAGCTACGATTATTAGTATATTATGAGTGTAACCTTGCTAATGAGAGATAAGAGTGAGAACGAGAGAGTGCTAAAAATTACATATACGTATGTAAGAGAGTGTATTGAGGCCGTTGTTCTGAATTGATGATGGGAAAAGAGTTTAGATGGATAATATGAGGAAAGTAACCCCTAAGAGTAGAGAGTCATTAGCAATAAAAAGCTATTACAAATCATATGGGCGTTCCTATAGATGGAGCTATGATGATATTGTGAAAGATCAAGGAGTCCGATCAATGAGTTGCAAGGAGATGCTATGGTTTGTATATGTTATATCCCGTATTTTGTACGTTGGGATAATCCGAGCTAACCATGATAAGTTAAGGACAAGACTAGTTCGGGATACGAGGTTGAGACTTTTGACCTCCGATTTTATTTTAATTCACAAGTTGCCTATGAATTTTATTGGTATGAAATATTAAGGGAAATTAGGGGCTAGAAGTTGAAATAAAAATTTCATGAAAAGGCCAAAGTGGCCGTGTGTTAGGTGGGACGCATATGTCGGGATTTTATAAAGGACATATGAAGAGATATATGGGTGGTACATGTGAAGTTGAGCAAGTCCTAAGAAGGACCCATAAGCTAAAAATGAGTGTAAGCCCTCCAAAAGGGCGATTTAAGAAAACGTCTTCGGGTGATCTGACTTCGAGGGGCCAAAACGGTATTATAAGTTTGGAATTTGGGAAAACTCCCAGAATGAAAGTTGTAGATAATTGAAATATCTTTCCAACCATAGGTCGTGGGTTCCTGGGACACGGCGGTATAAGGAGATATGGACGTTTTAAGGCGAGAAGGTCGGTGGGCCGAGCCCAACCCGAGCCCAACCGGGTCAGGCCCATTACCCACACCTTTTTAAATGAAATACCAGCCTTTTCTCCTCATTTGTCATACCAAAACACCCAGAAAATTTTGGAGAAAAAAGAGAGAGGAGATCCTAGAGAGAAAAACTAATTTTGACCAAAATCCGCGCCCCGAATTCAGAAGCCCATGAAGAGAAAAGTGTCGTACGTCGCGTTGCCTTCAATTTGAGCTAAAAATCAACCAAGAAGAAGAGGGTGGAAGTGGTGGCTGCATACTTAAGGTAAGATTAAGGTTCCTTTTCATTGATAACAAGTTTATTCATAGTTTTAACGGATTAGAACGGAGGGAATAGTGTGTAGAAATGGATGAAATTCATGAAACTTTGTATGTTGATGTTGAGCCGTGTGTATGGGCTGTTTTGTGACAAGGAATTAACTAAATTTTATTTAGTATTTTTGGTTGTTGTGTTGTGGATTCTATGATGTAAATAAAGGTTTAATGAATTAAGTTGAAGATAAAATCGTGTGTGGGGTACATTTTGGAAGCTAATGTGAATTAAATATAGTTTCTTGTATTTATGAAGATAATGTTGCTAAAGTGTGGATTGTTGGTGTAGTTGATG